>NW_007258662.1:85512-106463 GCF_000164805.1 Carlito syrichta
GCAGGGGGGAAGGAGGCGAGAAGGGAAGAGCGCGGGAGGTGGGGAGGGCGGGGGTTGAGGAAGCGGAGCCGTCGGGGGCGGTTGCTGGCCACGTTCGACTTACAGTTTTCACGGTAATTGAGCCTTTCCGTTCCTCAAACGCAGACTTTTTTCTTTTTTTTTTGAGCTGACACTTGTTGCTGTCTTCTGTCTTTTGCATAACCCTGAAACGCGGCTTTTGTAGACACTGAGAGGAAACCTGGTGGAATTGCTTTTGAAGCAGCCCCCTCGGGTTTGGGATACCTAAACATTTTTTCCTCAATGAAAAGCAGTAATTTTTTTGTATCAAAATGCTTATATTTACACTGCTTGTGTGTGTATATACAACCCATCTGGAAAATTGTTTTATGCAATTGTTTTATGTCGACACGATCGGTACAAAAGACCTAACAAACTGATTTATGTTGTATTTAGCTTGCCTGTCAAAAGCATCATTTATATTAAATTTTTGTACATTAATAGTTGGTGACAACATACTCTCAAAGTGTCTTATTAAAAATGTCACTTTATGCTTGTTTAGAAAAAGCAGTGATTTTTATCCCACAATTTAGTAGACACCTTCGTTACAAATTTGGTTTATATTTTCAAATGTGTTAGCATGTAAAACACATAGTATTTGTCTGTTTTCTAAATTGTGACCAGTATAAATGGTGTATTCTGAATTTTTGGTTTAAAATAGAATGCAGTGCTGCAATTTTTTGTGCCTTTGTTTTCCACAACTTTTTAAGTAGCTACAGAATTTTTCTAGTCACTATGCATACTATGGTTTCCTTTGGCCATTATTTGTTTTTTTAACATACATCTTCCTGTCTTCCATTGTTTTATAGAGTATGTGATAAATGTATGGACTCTGGGCACAAATTTTTGCCTAGTTTTGGATAAAACTTAGTATATTATTGATTCAAGATAGTTTTTCCAAAATATTGTGACTAGCAGTGTTTGAGTGTGTATTTCCCCTCTGCTGATTTTTCCCTTTATGGGCATTTTATTCTTGCATTTTTTTAGTTACTAGTAAATTTAAATTTTGACATACGGACAAATGTATATACTCTTGACACAATTTCTTCCAACAGTTTCCAAAATTTTTACTGTCTTTTAAATCCTTTCAGTTTCTTTATGCATATGTAAACGAAGAATATAGTTATATTCTTTTTTTACATTCTCTTTATTTTTATAAAAAAGATAGCATACCATATGCACTGCTCTGCAACTTTCTTGTTTCATTTCAAGATCTTCCCAAATTGTATATACAAAGCTTCTTTATATTTTTAAATAATTCTGTTGCTGCCCACTGAGTGGGTATGTCATAAATTATTAAACCAGTCCCCTCCTGATGGACATTTATTGTTTCTGATTTTTCTGTTGTTTACATGGATGGCAGCAAGGTTCAGAAGACTTAGACCACCAATGTCCTCCACAAGATACTCCAACAGATCATCAACCTGTTTAGCACAAAAGGTTGGTAGGAATGAGACTAACCTGGAGAAATTTTTTACTGGAGTGTATCATCGTTGGGAAGTCCTGAAGATCTGCTTGATGCTGATGTTGGAGTTGGAAGAACTCCCCTGAACAGTGACAACTCTATACTGGTTATAAAAAGGTACTTGCAAGGAATCAGTCTCCATCTGGAAATGAAATAATAGAGCCACTGTGTTTGGAAAGTTAGAGCAAGAAACCATGAGATCCTTCTCTTTATCATCAGACTTGTAAGATGAATAGCTAAGGAATAGACCTGTGCTCTTAATGAAATAATTATTGTGAACAGACCTCATTATCATACTCCCACATGTGTAGTTGTTTCAAAAGACTATTATATTTTCTCCCTTCATTATGAAATGAAACGAATCAAATTTATCAACTCTTGTTGGTAATGTTAAGCCACTATATATATGTTAAATCATTTAGTTCTTAAGGACATTAGACCATCGCACATGATTAATTTCCTTACATACTTAACTATCTCTTCTACATTTACTATATTTCAGTATTTTTGCTTATGTGATATCATGTTCACCTTTACATTGTGTTATTATAGTTCATAAGTGTTCACCTTTATATCTTTAAATCATTCTCTTTATTATTTAAAGTTTTACTTATAGAAATGTTTGCATTTGTTTATTCTTAATAAATCCATGCCAAGTCTATTTTGCAAACTCAAGTGAAAAATCGAACTCCGTTCATTCATTCATTTTATTAAAGCTATATTTAACAGTTGATGTGACTATCTTTAGGATGAAAAGGTGAATAAGGAAAATACAGCTTCAGCCCTCTTGGAACTTTTCCTTTTTGCTAGGAGACATAAAAGTATTAATCAACCAATTAATTAATTTCAACTACATTATAAGCTAACAGTTTCTGGTGAGAAACTGGAGGAGTCTAAGCCTTGACAATTGTATGCACAGTTGAAATTTACAGAGTACTATTGCCGTAGGTTTTAATTTGAGAGCTAGGCTAGATCTGTACTCCAAAGGCCTAGGAATAAATAGGACTTGGTAGAAATAGAGTAGAAAATGAGAAGACCAAACACTGGATCTTGGGAACCTTCACATTTTAAAATAGGGAAGAGAATGAGGAGCCTGTAAAGGGCAATGGAATGGAATGATAGCACAATGGGAGGACAACCAGGAGAAAATGGTGATAAGAAGGTGTTTAAGCAAAGAAATGTGTTTGAAAGACAACATTTTACATTCAAGGCTGCATTGGCAGAACTAATTCTGCAGAATCAGATGGGAGTATATTGACTAAGGGTAAATAAGGGGAAAGGTATTGGGGACAAAGTGGATAGAAACGTCTTTTGAGAAGTTTATTTGTGAAGGGAAGAAGATAAATAGGGTAATAACTGAAGAAAAATGTGTGTTCATATTACTGGATATACTTTTAAAATCTTTTTACATTGTTTTTAAGGAATGATTTCAAGAAATGGATCCAATGGTACAAAACATATAAAATCAATATTTCTTTTATTTAATAGGCTAAAATTTCTATTTAACTGCTTGTTTAGTAAACTAAAATCTCAAGCATTGTTGTTTAACAGTTTTTAAATACTGGTGGATTCGAATTTTTTCCATTTGCTTTGCTATTTTGAATTCCATTTAGGGTTTATCTTATGACATTAACTGTAGTTTTATATTGTTCTTATGAATTATGCTTCTTAATTCTTTATATATAAATCTTTTATGCAGATGTTAGCTATATTCCTATGATGCAACTCTGTCAGTTTTACATTAATGCATAACTGTTCATTTTCTTTATGTTTTCCCCTAGTGCCAGAATATTATGCATGTAGAACCAATCCCTGCCCATTCTCATTCCCCTAGTGAGTTCATGAATTACCAGTTCCCTGTTATGTTTTAAAATTTTTACATTGATTATATATTTCATAGGATTTAATTTTTATCTATGATATAAGAATCTAAGTTGATTTTTGTCTAGATTGCCAGCCATTTATCCCATTACCATTTATTGAAACCTCTTCTTTATTAACATCTAAAATGTCCTTAATTCTAAACTTAATTACAATGAATATAACAATTTGTGGGCTTTTAAAAAATTACTCTGGCCGCCTAATTTCCCTTACTATCACTGTGTTTATACTCTTGTTGCAGTTTATTTTCTGGTAGAGCTAGATATTGTAACAATTTTCCTTGTTCTGTTCTTTGATATTTTTAGTTGACCTTTCCTGATTAACTTTTTAATTGTCCTATAGCAGTCAGCGTTCATTTTATACAAATCCTGAAATTTTGTGATTCAAAAATAACCATACTGCAATGAATATATAATTCTGAGGAACTTATTTCATTCGATGAAAAATTGAAACTGGATTAGAGAATTTTTCTCCACAGAATCTAAGGTAGGGAACAAAAATGAGATTGAAGCCAGCAGAAAGTACAACTTTAGCTAGCAAAAAAAGGGGTGGGTGGAGGAGGGAGGAGAAGGAGAAAGAATAATTCTGCAAATAAGAAAACATTAAAAAATAACAGAAATACAGAATGTAACTTAAAGAGTCACCCATAATTCACTATGTGGAATTCTTCATGGAACCCCAGTTCTGCTCATAGACAACTCAACTTCCCTGAGCCTGTTTTCTCAAATGAAAAATGGGATAAAAAATTTATAAAGCTGATATAAGTATATTTTTAAAGCACTTAGGATAGTTTCTTCCTAATAAAGGGTAGCACTTTTCTTCATTTTCTCAATATAGGTTTATGTGAGAATATTACGTGTCTTTTTCTATAAAATGGGTTTTCTCCGTAGGTGACTGACAAAAATTGGCTGAATTCTGGCAAGGACTTTATTTAAAGATTTAAAAACAACCGAAAAAATTAGCCAGACATGGCAGTGTGCGCCTACGGTCCTGGCTACTTGGGAGGCTGAGGTGGAAGGACCACCTGAGCCCAGGAGGTCAAGCTGTCATGAGCTGTGATTATGCCCCTGCACTGCAGCCAGAGTGAGACTCTGACTTTAAAATTTTTTAAAAATGGGTGTGCATTATATCAAAGATACATCTGATTTATATTCAGTCAGCACAGTAGCTTAAGTTAATATTCAATATTGGAAAAAAATATCCTAGGTTGAAGTGGGAAAGACATATTGGTTTTTGTTTTCTTGATTCTGGAACCAGGCACACTTCTCCTGGCACCTCTCCCTGCCTTCCTGGATCTATTCCTTCACTTTCCTATCACAACAGTTTCCTTCTCCAATGTAGAACTTACAAGGGTATCCTCTTCTTTCAGTTCCTTTACCCATGCTGCCGTTTTAACATAGCTGCTTCCTGTTCTGATGTTTTCTGGCTTAAAGGTTTCTCAGATATACCCAAATAGAAAGTAAAAACTGAATGATATTTCTAAGTTTTGCAGAAACATATGTAAGAGAAGCCTCTCTCTTTTTTAATGTTAAATATTTTTGGAACACGAGGTCAGCCTATGTCGTTCAAAGGAAACCAAAAAAAGCAGGATCCAGTAAATGTTGGCTAATAAGGCCCTCACAGGAAAAGAGGCCCCTTCTGGCTAAGTGTGACAGGGCCAGGGACCCCATCTGTGGACCACAGGCTTCTGGTTTATGTAGAAGATATGCTCCATTTGGAGAATTTTCCTCCAGAGCTGAAAAGAGACTCTTTCCAAGCAGAAATTGACCATAAATATTAGAATAAGCCTCTTGTCATATTTTTTGTTTCAAAAAACAAATCTGCAGGCAGGACGGGGCACCTTTGGGCCATGGACAACTAAGGAGAGAGAAAAGAGGGGACAGAGTGTGTTTCCGTTCATCTGCCTTATGTGTAGACCCAAGCTCTCTGACATTAGGAAATGAGTAGCGCTTGAAAATCTGAGGGTAATACTGCAAAGGTATTTCAAGAACAACCTCATTTGATGGTGCATTCAATGTCCCTATTAATAGTAAATTACTAGTTGCACAAATTCATTTTCTATAAAAGATATCTCTTGACTTTATAATTAGGAAAATATATTCATTGTAACTTTGCATAAAGATTGCAACATTCCTTTCTATCTCTGACATAGTAGTGAAAGAGAGCAATCCTGTTCCATATCCGCTGGGAAATTTCCTAATCCTGCCTTGTGAAAAGCCCAGCTAATTAATGTATCTTCATTGAACCCTAATTCCTTGGCAGAGTTTTTAACACACAATGCTGAATGCCTAGAGGCTGCTTCATAGTTGTTTTTAGAGCACTAATTGCTCTATTAGACTTGGTGACATGTTTCTCTTCTGTCCTGTCCCTGAAGATGAGAGTTCCTTGAAGGAGAGGACTTCACTGATTCATCTTAGAATAGATACCATTGAATGATTTTGGTGGCTGTTAATTGGTGACCAGGTATGTCAGCACCTAATTAAAACACACCAAAGACCTTTTGGTTGTTCTTATATTAAATCTATTTTTTGGTAGAATTCCTCCAAATTAAGAGAATATATTAGTACAGACAAGTCATTAGTATGAGTAAAACACAGAACCTTGTGACTAGGAGAAAAACATCTGTAACATATGCATTTCAGTGATGAAAGAATATACTGAAACCATGCAAAATTTAAGGAAAACGGGTTTCAAGTCCACTGCTTGCAGTCAAACACTCTTCAGAGAGAGCGTGGGTCACTTGTCAGAGAACTTCCTATATCAGAGATGCTAGTACTGCAAAGCACAGAAACCTAGGTGAGGCCAGATAGGGATGGCCTTGTCAGTAAAGGACTGTGGCTCTCCGACCATATGGGGTTACTACTGGGGAAGTGTATTCAGCTGCCATGCAGAGAATGTCAGCAAACCACTTCATGAATTTCTCAGCTCACTGGTTTCCCATTCTCTGCTACCTAGTCATAAAACTCACTCATACTCATACTTTGGCAGCATTTTACAAGTTTTTGTCAGCAGAGGTGACGTGAGTATTGATCTGTGGATCAGAATTAAGAAGTGATGACATTAGGGACACCTATTCAGTGAATAGTTAGGGTCACACAGAGGATCCACAACTGGTTTTGCATGTATGTTCAGTGTTGTTTTCTCTGTGTTTAATGTATCTAGGTGAGGCTTTGTTGTTTGTCATACAAAGTTGATTAAAGCACTTAATACTAAGAAGATATTAAAATATTGTTTTTCATTTTCTTGATCAGCATCAAGAAGAATAGAGTTGAGTAAAGAGAGAACAGAGGGAAAGAAACAAAATATATATTGATAATGCCTTATGTGCCATCTGAAAAGAAATATGTTACATTATTTAATCTACCAGTCAGTTTGTGTCCATAATACTACCAACACTGTTTTACAAATAAAGAAAGCAGAGGTGACCCAAACAGGGCCTACAACTAGTGACTGGCAGAGCTAGGATATGAGTCCAGGTATACTGACGGAAAACCCCTATGTCGTGTAACACTGAGTGGATGTCATGCTTCCCTTCCACAAAGCTGTGTGCTGTCAATATAGTTCAAGTGCGTACAAGTCATCCTGCTGGGGCTCCAAACTCACAAAGAGCCTCTGCTCTACTCACCCTGTGCTTCACTCATTTCTTCAGTTATCCTTGTACCTTCCAACAATATCTGTCTGTCACCTGTGTGAATGCAGTCAAGAACCCAGGTACCCCAAGGATTCTGAGGACTTGAGTAACATGTAAGTATTCAGTCATGGGACAGGGCCTGAATAGGACTTCTTAACGTGTTTGGCACTAACCACATGCAGAATGCTGAGCTGGGCTCAATGGTAAGGAGGGTTACTCATGTAACCTGCGTGACCTATTTCTTGTCTTTTGTGAAATGGAGAAGAAAATAATTGACCTCGTTCTGTCCTCAGTTCAAATCTGACTCTGCTCCTTACCTGCTTTGGCCATTGGGCAAGTCTCTTCCCCTTAGAGACTTGTGTCTGCTCACAGGGTGTGAACCACAAACAGGAAGAAGTCAAAGGGTATGTGCAAGACAGTCTTCAAAGTGTTACGTGGTAGGTAGCGGTTATTTCTCTAAACACATCCGATTATACTGATTCATTCCATTGACTGAGCTTGCCATAATACTTTACACAGCGCAATTTAATGCCTAAAAGGTGTGACTCTACAGCCACAGTTCCTGGGTAGGATTCCAACCCTGCTACATAAGAGTAGTGTGACCTCAACAAGTAATATAAACACTATACTTCCTAGTTTCCTCATTTGTAATATCAGGGCAATAATCGTATTTGTCTATAGCATTATTGTGAAAATAAAATAATAAATACAAAAAGCATGAAACTGTATCCAGTGAAATAATCCCTGCTATTAGAGTGTTTACCTTCAAGATAGTGACAGGAGTGTTGGTCTTCTCAGGCAGTGACTGGCACAGAGCACAATGGAGGGTTCTAGGTCCTGGGCAAACTGTTTTTGACTTGGTGCTACTTTTACAATGTATTCAGTTTGTGAGAACCCATATCCTATGTGTTTAAGATATATATACTTTTCTTCTGTGTCTTATACTTTCAAAAATAAAACAAAAGGCTAGGCTCAGTGGCTCAGCCTGTAATCCCAGCACTTTGGGAGGCCGAAGTGAATGAATTGCCAGAGCCTATGCGCTGGAGACCAGCCCGGGCAACTTGGTGGGACCTCATCTCTACAATAAATAAAATATTAGCCGGGCATGGTAGTGTGTGCCTGTAATTTGAGCTGCCTGGAAGGCTGAGGCAGAAGGATCCCCGGACCCCAGCAGGTCGACCCTGGGGTGGCTGTGAGTATGCCATGGCACTTCAGCCTGAGTGACAGAGACTCCAACTACAAAAAATAAAATAAATAAATAAAACAAAACAAGCAAAAAACAGCAACAGTGCTAAAGAAAATTCCTGTGATATCTTCAGACCTCCAAAGACTAGTGGTATCCAAGTCAATGTCTCTAAAGAGGAAAGGGAAACCCTGCTAAAATAGGTAATTTGTATAGTAAAAAGGAACTTGTATTAAGGTTTTATCTATCTATACCTAGATAGATATCATTAGTCTGATATCTAGCTAATCTACCTGTCTATGTTTATCTATATAGATTTCAAATTAAAGTTTTTCAGGGCTCAGTGTTGCTCTCCAAGTTGGCTCTACACAGAGGAGAAACTTGTCCCAGAGACACCTAAGACTGGATGGGAAAGCGGCTAATGGATGAATATTGAAGGCCTGTCCTGTTCTGGTGTCCTGAACTCCCTTTATCAGCCAATCTATGACACGGAATCACAGTGTTTGGGATTTTACTCTGAAGCTTTCTACCACACCCAAGTGGATTATCTGTGACTTTTTGTTAGAAGCCCTAGGCCCCACCCTGTCCCCTGACCTACCCAACCTGTTTTCCAAGACTAATGATGTTAGTCTTTCCTCAGCCTTCTCATTCCTGATGTTTCGCTGTTCCAATAATAATTCAGAAAAATGGAAAGAAAAAATAGTTTAAAAGCAAATTTCTTGTATGGACTGAGCCTTTTTTATTTGATTTGATTTGATTTGAGAGTTATGGGGTGCAAGTGAGGATTTACTACATAAGTAAATTGCATGCAGGTGAAGTTTGGGCTTGTAGCAAGCCTTTTCTCCCCTTGATACTGGACCTGGTACCTAGTGTGCCCCCTCCTTGTTCCCTCCCTTCCTCCCCTAGCAGCATCCAGCATCTGCTGATCCCACCCTTGTGCTCATGTGACCAGTGATCAAGGCTTGCCTTTGAGTGAGAACATGTGGTATTCAGTTCTTCGTTTCTGTGATAGTTCACTTAGTATGATGTACTGAATTTCTTTTTTTTTTTTTCCTTTCCTAATTGAGGTCTCTGCTTTTTACAAATAGTGTTGAGTTTGGATTTCACTGAATTCAGGAACATGACAGAAAGAAGATGGCAACTCCACACAAAAAAGAAAAGAGAGAATCAGTGCTTCAGGGCTCACTTAAATGCAGAAGAAACCAGTTACACTTCTCCATCACCTGAAACATACTACTACCTCAGCAACTGGGTGCAGAGAATACACACTTCAGTCTAGAGTTTCAGTCCAACATCCCAGAACTATAGAACAGTCACAAAGGGTTATTGAGTGTGGGGGAGAGGATAAAAAGAGGAAAATGAGCCCATGGCCTCTTCCCCACTAGATCCTATACTACCCATCATGGCTTGTACATCCCTCAGCTTTTATCTGGGCCTTCCTATTTCCTACCTTCAACCTTTCAACATATCTAACCTTTTAACATATATATATATATATATATATATATATAATATATTCTATTACATAGAGGGATATGGAGAGCAATTCTGAGCCCCTAAAAGACTTTGATTTGATACCACTATATTTATCTTCAGGGAAGGTGATTCTGTCCAATGGAGATATTTGTTCCTAAAGATCTGAGATTCTGTGCCTTTCTTTAGCAAACAACTACTGACTGAAATACTGAGAACCATTCAAAAAGCCCTTTCTTTACTAGCATTTTTTAGAGAAAGTTTAGGAGAAATGTTTTCATGCCCTTTAAATGTGGCTAATGTAGAAAGAATACCCATTTCAATTAAGTCAACCTAGAAAGTCACATTAGTCATTAATAATAACTTCTGCTTTATTAGAAAGATGAGAGGAGTGGATCCCACTTGTCTCATATATATATATATATATATATATATATATATATATATTTTTTTTTTTTTTTTTTTTTTTTTTTTTTTGACTTTCAATATCAGTACAGTGCCAAGAAAAGAAACAATGCAGGAGTTTTAAAAGGTAAGGCTATTCAGTTCAACCCCAGGCTCTTCAAGGATTAACTTTAATTTTAATCTCTCCTTTCCATGAGGTTTCAGGTCTACAGTAGCTGAGGACATCAGTTCCTAATGCCAGTCTTAAGAAAGTAAAAATAAAATAAACCAGGGCCCTAGGTGACAGGCCCTGGTGAAGGAAACCAGAATCTAGGATACTTCTTTTAATCCCTGTGGTGCCCTCTATTTGGGAATTAAGCAATGATGGAGCTGGACTGTCTTGGCCACTATGTGACAGTGGCCCACAGCATGGTGGTATGAGATGAAGTGGAAGGATTGTTGATTTTGGAGACAAAATATCCTGGTCCTGGCTTTGAAGCAGTTAAAATCCTGATGTCTCTGACTCCTCCACTGAGAGAGCTCCTAGCTCTTTCAGAACTGTTATGCTGATCACCTGGGATAATGAGTGTGCAAAAGCAATTTGTGAAAAGCACAGCACTTTACATAAAGACCCTAATTATGTTGTCATTGACTCTTTGGCTTTGAATCATAATTTCTGGGACTCTCAAGGTTGAATCTTGAAAGAGCTTATGCCCAGTGGAACATTCTGCAAAACCTACAAGATCTGTTTGCTCCTAGTTTCACTTGATGTACCTATGCTCTAAGTTTCCCAGCTTGGACAGCTTACTTGAAAGGAGCTACCATGACATTGAACTTACTCTTTCTTTGGAAAAGGTGATGAATGCCTTCTGTTCTTTGCTATATTCTTCATAGTTCGCTCATGGAATTCCAGGGCCCCAGTCCAGCATGGGGTTGACCTGAGAGAAAGAATTCACAGGGAAGAGAATGTGAAAGCAAGCTTTGGGGTAAGGAAGAACAGGATACCATGAAGTCAGGGATGAGGGGGAATGTGATCCCTGCCAATCTTGCCAGGCCTACCCATCCCCATTTTGCTCCTGGATATACTTTGAAGCTCCCGTCTCCTGCAGAAGCCTGCACAAGCTTCCTTTTGAGGGTACTTTTCTGGAGCAGTTACAGCAAGATCCACATTCTGAGGGGAGTGATATAGCAAAACTATTATTTTGTGTGGGAACCTGGGGAAGATTCTGCTCTCTTTGTCACCTTTTGGATCCATTGAGTTGTTATCCACTCTGGCCTCCTTACCTTGACCTCTACCTGCCCAGAGGACCGTGCTATCCCCTCCCTTTCCATTTTATCACCACTACCAATGGCTGCCTCTGACTCTGAATCCCATTTCATCACAGGGTCCCAGTGGATTGGATGACGCCCCCCCATACTGTTGAGGGTGGATCTTCTTTACTCATTTTACTGATTCGAATGCTAATTTCTTCCAGAAACACCCTCACAGACACCCCCAGAAATAATGTGCTGTCAGCTATCTGGGTATTCCTTAGCCTACTCAAGTTGAAACGTAAAATTAACCATCACAGATAGCAAACAGGACAAGAATCTACCATCTGCTCAAGAGAGAAGGAACCCCAGGAGACCCTTAGAAGAAGAGTATTAAAGAGATGAGGTAGGAATTTAGGTCCTTCCACATTAGCAAGATGAATTATCTTGCCCAGGACAGAGAAATAGCTCAAATCCCTGGGAGCAAGTCGCCCAGTTCCTGCTACAAAGTCCTTGAAAGAGTAACTTAAAAAACTGGATGAGATGTTTGTTTTAGAAGCTTCATCCATGGGAAATAGGGAGGGTACAGGAAGAGCACATCACAAATCCATAACAATGTCAGCCTGTTTGGAGCCCACACAAGTTGGAGTAGTCTTTGTGGGCAGTAGGAGTAGTGAAACTCAGAGGAACAAGTCACATACTGACCAGAACCTAGAGAAGAAACTGTGACTCATGATGTTTAATCAAGGAAAAATAATTCACTGCTGGAGGAACTCAAGAACCATTCACAGTCCAAAGATAGACATTCTTGTGATGATAGGGCTCCTTTTTTCTCTGAAGAAAGGTTAGGGATGAGTACCACATCTTGCAGGCTTCATTCAACCAGGCTATGAGGACCAGGGTGCTTGGAGCATCTTCCCTTCAACCCAGTCTCACTGCATATTTCCCAAGCAATACACAACTCTACCTTTACTACCCCCAAACCTCCACATCTCTAAAAAGCTGCATTCTTCTTGCATTGAAAGGAAACTTGTGTGGGCTGGGTTTGTGTTTTGGTTGATTCTCTGCATACTGGTTATATGGGCCTAGCTACTTAACACTAAACACACTTGCTACATGCCAACTGTCTTCTGCCTACTTGCAATGTTTCAAATGTAAAATTCAAATAAATGAGGACAATTCCTGCAAAATTTTAATACTGGTTTATAGGAAAACTAGTTCAGTGACCTTCCATGATGGCCAGTACAAAAATAAGTGATCTTAAAATAGATCAATGAGAAGACTGCTATACTTTATAAAACTATGAAATTGATTCATTTACACCTTGCATATGTATTGATTTGATAATACTTTTTAAAAAAGTGTTTATCCAACTGAGCCAAGCATAGATTCCACTGTAACCACTCAAGGCAGTGCCAATGGTTTCTATATTATCTGGAAGTTGAAGACATAAGCAGCCTCCATCAACCGAACTGGGAACAAAGGATTGGCTAAGTAGATCAGAACAATTAATAAGAAGAGAAGTCCCACTTGATTTTCTACCCTATATATCAGGTCATTATGTAGTGCCATTACTATTCAATGGTATAAACCAACTTCTCATCAGAGATAGGTAGATACATCATTTTTTACTCCAAGAAGTAGGTAATCCATTTGGTCTATCTAGGAAGAATGGAAAGACTAAAAAAATGAAAATAGTAACTTAGCAGAGCCATATAAGAGATTTTTAAAATTATTTTGAGTATCTTGGCAACATAACCTGGAGTCAGGGCTTCCCCATCTCTAGGCAAAGATTCTTCTCACATGTTTAATAGATCATGACAATATAGTATGGATTTAGCTTTCTTTTCTTTTAAAACCGCTTTTTTTTTTTTTTTAAGTTTGAGTCTCACTCTGTCACCTAGGCTGGAGGGCAGTGGCATATTCACAGCCACCATAGCCTCGACCTGCTGGGCTCAGGCGATCCTTCCACCTCAGCCTTCCAAGTAGCTGGAACTACAGGTACACACCACCACACCCAGCTAATTTTGTTATTTATTGTAGAGATGAGGTCTCACCAAGTTGCCCGGGCTGGTCTCGAACCCCTGGGCTCAGGTGGTCCTCTTGCCTTGACCTCCCAGAGTGCTGGGATCATAGGCTTGAGCCACTGCATCTGGCCTGTTGTATATATATTTATTCAGTTAAGACTTAAAATGTTCTTGCCATGTGTTGGAGACCATGCTATATACTGTAGGAAAGAGATAAAAAGCCACATCCTATCGTAAATTAGCTCCTAGTCTAGTTGGACTTCAGTGTGGTTTGTGGCATGATAAATGTTATGCTCTGAGAAATTAGTAGATCAGGCGGTTCAGACTACAGGGATTTTCTGATGAAGGTAACAGTTTTAAATTAGTCATCAAGAACAAGAAAGAGTGACACACATAAGAGAACATGTACCTGTCCCAAGAAGTGGCATTTAAGCCTGAGTTTTCTGCCTAAATGAAAAATCTTATCTACTATGCTGTTGCAGGACAGGTACCCGAGAAGGCACTCTGAGGGGTTTATTGGGGGAATGCATGGCCAATCACTGTGGGAAAGAGAATTTGAGCAGAGGGAGCGGTTGAGTTGTAGTGGCCTTAGCTGATCTCAGAAGGAGCTCTGAAGCTGGGATGAGCCTTTATGACTCTTTAGAGGTAGAATGAAGGGGTCAAGCCTTTATAACTCCACATTAACCAGTAATTAGATGAGGGCTTCCTTCAGGAAGAGTGATAACTGTGCTAAATGACTTCAGGCAACGGCAATTTCTACGAAGGCATACACATGAGGGCTGCCAGCCAGTAGCTTTAACAGTAGCTATGAAAAGCAGGTTCTTAGATCTTGAGGGGAGATTTGAATGGTGCATCCAAGTGCCTATTACAAATGCTAAATTGTTGGATTTTATTCTTAGGATTATAGGAGACAACTGAATAATGGAAATAATATGACTAGATTTATGTGATAAGTATTTTTGACTCTTTTCTTGGCTCTGGTGTTGCCTTGAAGAATAAGGTAGAGCCTGTAAGTTTCTTTAAGAAGGATTCCTCAGAGTTGGACAGGATGGTGCTGCCAAACACTTTGTCGTATTTCTCTTTAGATATAGTTCTACCTCCATATTTCTAATTCATCTGTAAAAATAACACCATCTTTCTTAGTCTTGTAAGAGATCTCAGATCTCCTTAGGTCTCTTTAGGAAAATTGGGAAGATCCTCAAGAAATATGACTGTTAAACATAGCCAACTATGGAGCTAAATAAACACAGAAAGGAATGCAATGAGCAGGAAAGAAGAATATCTAATGATAGCCTCATTACCATTTGCAGAAATCAGTCTTGCAGTCTCTATAAGGTGTTTGTCTTTTTTTCTTGGATTGTACAAAAATAAGTTATCTTTTAACTTTATTATACCATTTTTTAAAATAAGGATTTTTTTTCTATATTTTGTATATGGGTTTAGTCATACTGAATTTTCAACTTGGCTCCTAAGTTGCAAAGACAACATAACAGGAATATGATGGAAAAAGTACACTCTGAGAACAATGGCCCTATGATGCTTATTGGAAATATTTTATGGATGTGATATTTGTTGTCTCTGATTGAGCTCATTACAGTTGTAGATGGGATTGTGCATCTTTGAAATAGTGTGAATGGGAAGAAAAATTTAGATACTAGGAAGTGAAGGGACGGAATGTCATGGGCCGTATTGTTTTCACATCTCTTCTATAAGAGGACCTGGGACCTGGAAACCATGTTGCTACTGCCTTTGTCTTGTAAAACTAGTATGAGCCAATCAGAAAGCTTTTCTGAAGAATTTGACTCTGGAAGCCAGAACCATTGAATTAGTCACTAAGTAATATTAATGAGAATATTCTGAGGTTTATGTAGCTCTTACATCTTCTTGGGCTCGATTACTTACCCTTTATTTGGGTACTTACCCTTTATGTAGCTCTTACTTCTTCTTGGGCTTGATTGCTGACCCTTTATTTGGATACCCTATCACAATATTCTTGCAATAATTACCTTGAACTACGTCTTGATGCAGAGTGTCATATCTTCCTAAGAAGTGTGTATGTATATGTAGTGTGTGTGTGTGTGTGTGTGTGTGTGTGTGTGTGTGTGTGTGTGTGTGTGTGTGTGTGTGTGTGTAGTGAAAAGGGGAGTTAGGAGAGTGGGAATTAATTCTACATGCTCAAGTGTCTATAGAAGGCCCCTGATTTCGCATCATTACAGAGTTACAATTGTAATGATTTGAATCCCACTCTTCTACAAGCAACATTATAATTTGGACATGGTGACATGTCCAGATAAAAACTATGTTTCCTGAAATTTTAAAATCCAATACATTTCTCAAAAGAGGTTTGCATTAGAGTATCAAGTTTCCTTTACATTTTTCTCAAAACCTACAAAAAGTATATGTTCCAAAAAGTTTTCCCTTTTGTAGGCCCATAATTGAGGTCCCAGTAAATCACAGACAAAAAATTATTAAGTGAATATTAAGTACTAGACTTGCACTGAGTGAAAGTGTTGTCCTCTTCTCCTTTAACCTGCTAGTGTCACAGCCAACTCCACATCATGCCTCTACATTTATAGAACTCCTCTGGGCCGCAGAACTCCCGCAACTGGGAGGTATAGCAGATTCCATGAACAACTAGAGCATTAACTAAGTATGGTATATTATGGATTGTAGCTAGAATGACCCCCAAATCTATTTATTGGGCATTTATACTACCCCCAAAGAATGTCACTGGGTCATTTTGCCTCCATTTTGTTCAGAATCCACTGTCTTTCAGAGCCTTCATTTCTTTGTATACATAGTATTCTTTTCCGTCATTAGCGGTTGTTTTAGCAGCTTTTTTTTTTTTTTTATTCACCCACATGACATGAGCACCGGAAGCATTTACAGAAAAAAAAAATGGTTTAGGTCATTTTCCTTAAAAGGCAATTATTGCCATGGGGGGTGGGCACATGGGGTTTAAGCGTCTCTATATATCTATACACAGCTTCTTTAATAAGAAACATGACCTATTAATCTGTGCTAATGTGAAAAGACAGAAAGGAAAAACAAAACTATCTTTACCATTTCTCTCCCATCTAGGATGCTCAATTCTTTCTGTTATCAGAGGATCATATGCGCTTGGTTACCTCAAGGAGACTGTGCCTTTATTTGTAAACTCCAGGTGGGTGAGTAGATTACAAAGGGTAGTCAGGAACCCGGCAGCACCAGCATTGCCTAGAAACTGATTATTAATGCTAATTCTCAGGGCCCTCTCCAGACTTACTGGATTAGAAAAATTGTGGTTGGGCCACGTAACCTGTGTTTTAACAAGTTCTGGAATTTATTGTGGTGCATGGTTAAGATTGAGATGCACTGCAGGAGTGTTCAGATGGGGAACTAGGGACTTTGTTTATAGCAAGTGATGAGCATGCTAAGACACAAAATGTCCCCAGTGAGCTCTGTTTTTTTAGATTTTACAATAATTTTTAAAATGTGTACTAATACTGGTTTTAGAGAAGGAAAAAACACATTTTTTTTCCCTGTTTGCACATATTTTATCCAAAGGATAGCCGATCCAATATCTAAATTCAAAAATTAATCCCATGGAAGTAAACTGAAGCATTTTCACTCAGTCTTATCACTGAAATATTAATGTGAATATTTCCTTTGATATGATTTAATTAGATTTTTGAGGGCAGATGATTATTTTCCTTTAATAGTAAAAAAAAAAATGCAGTTTTTAAATGTTTTATCACAGGTTTACTTATTCATTTTAAAATTTCTATTATAGATATATATTCCATAACTTACATAACATTTTATAATTATATATGTATGTCTAAATAAAAGTAAACATATTGGAGGTGTGTGTTTAGCAGCTTTCCTCAGAGGGGTATAAAATGAAATGTTGTGAAGCCCAATGGATTAGTGAGTACCTCTATCTCCATAGCCCCGGGACACTCCAACTTAAAGAGGTAGGTGGACGTTCTCTGGGACTCCAAATGTGTGATGAAGAGTCGTTGGTTTTGTTCAGGTCAAAAGGAATAGCATTAGATTTATGTGCATGCAATATCTTTTACATGTTAAGTGTAACCAGGATTTCTATACTGTATGAAATTGCATGTCAGCAGCACTGAATGAATGTCATGATCCCTCCCCTAAAGGTGGAGGACAAAGTATGTGGGCTATCAGGACAAATCAAGTGCCTGCATGTCACTCCTACTGGTGCCTGGGCTCAGAGAAAGCCTGAGCCCTGCTAACCCAGTACCTCAGTCCTCTCTCCAGTTCTCCTCTCATCCTCCCACACAGTTTCCCTGGGTAACTATGAAATCTCCTCTCACCAACACCAGCGCAGTCGAGATCCCAGACTCCCTCAAAGAATCTGAAGCTTCAAGTCACATCCAAATATGTAGTAAAAGTCAAGGCCAGTCTAGGGTTTTATACAAGTTTAACACTAACCACCTGCAAAGGGATGAGCAGGGCCCACCAGAGGGAAGGGATGGTAACTCGTGTCACCTGTCTTGTCTCAGTTATCTCCTGTCATCTCTGAAGTGGAGAAAATGAGGATCCCTAATCTGTCTTGTGCTCAAGTCTGACTCTGCTCCCTTACCAGCTGTGGTCCCGGGCAAGTCCCTTTTCCTCTCTGAGCCTCATGCCTCCCCACTGATTTCTGAGCTTCAAGCAGAGGATATAGTTACAAAATATTTGTAAAACCCTTGCAAAGTACTATGTAGAAGTGAGTCACTTTTCTTTAAAGCCTCTAATTTCATTGAATTGCATTTTAATGCTCTCCAGGAAGTTTACGTCCCCTCCCAAACCTGGGCCACAGATACCAGGTCCATCAGGCTGTCCTTAACTCTGTGCTTGGCTTTGTCCAGGGGAGTGACCTTTCCAATGATCCAGGAAGTTCCCTTCAATAATCTCCTCAAAGCCCTTACAAAAATGTTTTAACACATTTAGAGAATATCAATGACTTTTTACAATATCACATCCTCTGGAAATAATAATCTCTGATTCTCATAGCAAGAATATATACTAGTCCCTCATATTCCCTCCTATATATGCTTATTATGTGTATTTGCTTTTCTTTTTCACACCTGGCCTATAAGTGTATTTTCTAAAGGAGAGTGGTGCCATCTGTCTCTGTAATGTGTAGAGGAAGAGAGGGTATTTTGTGAGCTTGGATTTTGGGAAGGAGGGGGGTTACTTAGCTGTTATTGAGAGCTGGTTTTGGCTTATAAAAGGAGACAAGGATTAGAGAGGAAAGTTGGCGGTGACATTGCTGACACATCGCCATTCTGATTTCTTTCATTTATATTTGTGAAGAGATCCCACTTTAAAAATTCATGACTTTTTCATAATTATGTCACTATAAATACAAATAAATATCTACTAGAGAAACATTCAGTACTTACAAAAGTGAGAAATTCTGACAAAGACCATACCCTGCTATCTGGACTATTCAGTCCTTTCCTTTGCGCCTTCATTACCTGGAACATGCTATGTAGTCATAGCATGGAGTCGATCAGGTTACACAGGCTTCATAGGGCCAAAGAGTTCCCACTGAGTATCTAGGAACAATAAAAATAAATAAATAAATAACCACACAGCCCAAAAATTGAACTCAAAATTTTAGGGTAGAGAGGCTCTGTGTCCAGAAAGGTGAGAAAAATATCTCTCACCATAAACCTATAGTAGGTCAGTTTCCAACTGTTTCTAAGACCTCATCCCTTTCTGGCAAAAATTGGGAGAAGTAGACCCACTCAATTATCAACCTTGATGAGAACATATTGCTGATCACCACATCTTCCTGCCTTTCCCCAAATGACTTGCTCTGGGCCATAGGGGACACAACTCCTGGTTCTGTTTTGGAAAGTGGTGATGTTGGTGGAGGTGAAAGCAGATTGGAACTCTCAGCAAGGCTGCTGTGGGCATTGTTCACCTCTCTGATTCTTGTGAAAAATGTTCACAGGCCACTTACTTTTCTTTCTTATTGCTACACCATTGAGGATGTATATAAAGCTCTGAGTAAGTGGTACTAGTACATGAATTACCATTTCAGCCCTTGCCTGTTGGGTCCAGGTGTATGAGTTGGTAGAGCAGGATAAGCTCCCTTTCCTCCCAACAGGAGATGGCCAGTGAGAAAGCAGAGCAATGAAAGAGTTGAGTCAAACAGGGAGGGTAAGGAGATTATACTGCTTACAAACAGGGAAGAAATCTCCACATATCTTCAAGTAATGTTCAGATCATTTTCTAACCACTGGAAGGTAACAAAGCTAGGGACATAAAAATCAACCCATGATCTGGGTCATGTCACCCCATCTTCTTCCCTCCAAGTAGCCCAGCTTTAAAGCACTTCAGAGACAATTTTTTTCTTTAAAAAGTGGCTTTTTTTGCATGTAGGAAAGTAGCAATTGTACAGTAGGTATAGAACTAGGCAAGTACTGAGTGAGAGGGTGGGGATATTACTGGGCTCGATGCTGAGATGACTATGCCAAGGCCTAAGACTGTGGTCTGTGCCACTTTAAGATCCCCTGTATCTGGTTTGAAACATACTTTGAACAAAAAATGAGTTCTCGCTGCTGGGTGGTCACCCTGGGAGAAGGAAGTAACTCCTCACTGAAACTGTACATAGTGCTGGACTTGATGGCATAATTCCAGGGCAAATGAGCCACACAGTCATCAATTCGGGAATGTTTAGAGTGTAGTCACACAGCATCTGCAAAAAATGAGGCACAGAATGAGGAAAATGTTGGGGGTTGAGAGAATGTAAATACAGGAAAACAAATGAAGAGAGGGAAAGAATTACCTAAAACTAAAAATAGAATGACAATGATGTCTTAGTCCATCTTGAGTTGCTATAAAAGAATACCTGAGACTGGATAATTTGTAGAACAAAAAAGGTTTATTTGGCTCACAGTTCTGCAGGCTGTACAAAAAGCATGGTATCAGCAACTGTTTCTGAAAGCTTCCACTCATAGCAGAAGGTGAAGGAGAGCCAACATCACAAGGAGAGAGAAAGGAAGCAAGAGAGATAGAGAGAGAGGTGGAGGTGCCAGGCTCTTCTCAACAGTTCTCAATGGTAGTAATAGAGATTGAACTCACTTATTACTGCAAGATCCTCACCAAGCCATTCATGAGGAATCCATCCCCATGACCCAAACACCTCCCAGCAGGTCCCACCTCCAACACTGAGGATCAAATTTCAACATGAGATTTGGAAAGTACAAATATCCAAACTCTGTTATATGTGATTCAGCAATTCCATTATTTATCTAAAGGAAAGGAAATTGGTATATTAAAGAGACAACTGCACCCCCTTATTTATTGCAACACTGTTTCCATTAGCCAAGATATGAAATCAACCTAGCTGTCTATCCGTGGATAATGAATAAAGAAAATGTGACAAAGATACAGAATGGAACTCTAAGTCATAAAAAAAGAACAAAATAGCCGGGCTCGGTGGCTCAGCCTGTAATCCCGTGCCTTTGGGAGGCTGAGGTGAGTGGATTGCCTGAGCCCGCGGGTTCGAGACCCACCTGGGCAGCGAGACCTCATCTCTACATAAATCAAAAAATCAGCTGGGCGTGGTAGTGCATGCCTGTAATTCCGGCTACT
>NW_007258662.1:106483-110518 GCF_000164805.1 Carlito syrichta
GCGGTGGCTGGGAGCGGCCACTGCATTCCAGTCTGGGCGACAGAGTGAGACTCCAACTCAAAAAAAAAAAGAACAAAATCCTGTAATTTGCATAAACATGGATAAACTTGGAGGACATTTTGTTAAGTAAAATACGCCAGGCACAGAAAGACAAATAGGGCATGTTCTCATTTATATGTGGACTCTAAAAAAGGTTGACCTCATAGAAGTAAAGAGTAAAATAGTGGCTACTGGAAGCTAAGAAGGGTGTGGGGGGAGTAACCAGTGGTGGTCTAACAAATACAAAATTATAACTAGATAGAAGACATAAATTCTAATGTTATACAACACCATAAAGTGACTATAATTAACAATTATTTTGAATGTTCTCAACACAAATTATCCTGATTTGTACACTGCACATTGTATACTTACATCAAAATATCACACTGTATTCCACAAAATATGTACAATTATTTTGTGTCAATTGAAAAAATAATAAAAGAAAAAATTAATAAAAATATTACATATAGTAATAATTTAATTACACATATGCATATCAAAACACATTCACTTAAATACATAAAATAAAATTAAATAAAATTTTTAAAATCAACATCCAGTACTTATTTCTTAACAAGCTAGAAATAGAATAAAACATGCAATAAATAGAAGGAAACAATAAAGAGTGAACATCAAAAAACAGAAGATTAAAAACACTACAAAGCAAATTAAAGAAACCAAAAGCTGTTTTGAAAAACAAACAAAAACTTCAATAACTTATAAAACTCTAGCAAGGCAAAAAGAGAGTAGAAACAACTTACTACATTTTTATTTTTCATCCCTCAACTTAATTCATCCTGGTTTCTCCCTCATCAATTCTTCCAAACCAGATATTACTAAAGTCACCAAGGGCATCTATGCTTCCAGATCTACTGGGGCAGTTTAGTCCTAAACTTTCCTAAATGTTCCATTCAATGTCTCAGCACTTCTTTCTTCAATCCTTTCTGAATATCATCCTTTCCTGGTTGCCTCCTAATTGCCCTTGCTATTCCATCTCTGCCCTTTGCAGGCTCTCCTCTTCCTTAACCTTAGGGTTACATTCCACTTAAGTGTAAAGTCTTCAAATGCTTTAGGCCATCTTCTCAACTGTCAGTACTCATAAGTAACCACATTCACTACTATGCCTGATTTGCAACTCTACAAATTAATATTGTATATAAATTGCAAATTAATATCTCTAGCTTGTACAGTTTTGGAGTTCGGATGAGACAATTCCTTTCCCTCTATGTCTCATTGTAACATAAAACAATGAAAATTCATTAAGCATGATTACTCTTTTTATGTCTCTTTCTCTCCAAAACTGAAAATTTTAAGAGGATAGGTTATGCATTTGCTTTATTGGCCTCTGCATCTCCAGTCATCACATAATCTGGCACAGAAACGTGCAGTTTTAAAATATAACTTGTGGAATAAATGAATGAGTGAAAGCCATCATCCATTCTTTGGGTTGCAAATTCAGGTTATATCTTTTTTAGGAATAAACAAATTCAAGAAGTCTTTTGGGAAAGTATTTAATAAGTTAAACTAGAAAATAATGTGACCAAAGTGGACATATTTAGTTCTATTTTATAATATATTGTTATAATTTATATTTTAATGTATTATAGAGATGAACATGATATACAAACAAAATTTATTTTAATTACCCTACACAGATGAACTCAGATAAAGAAATATATGCATACATAAGAGCTTTTAGCATATTAATTATAGTTCTTTTAATTTTCTGATCTTGTAATTTCAAGGTCTCTGCCTTCTTGGGGTCTAGTTCCAATGTTTACTCTCTCTTTTCAAATTACTTTTTCACCTTTTAGTAGACTTTGTAATCGTTTGTTGAAAACTGAACATGATTTACTGAGTTAAATGAACTGAGGTAAATGAACCCTTAGTGGGAGATTTTTGTTTATTTCAAGGAGTGTGTTTGTTACAAAGGCTGTATTTACTGTTTGTTGTGTCAGAGGCTAGAATGTTTTCCTCTGTCCTTACTTTTGTCTCCCCTGCTGTCTTTGGATTTCCTTAGAGAATTCTTAAAGTCTGCAACTTGCAATTCTTTTCAGTTGTAATTTCATGTTATTATACAGGAACACTATTGGTATGGTGGTAGGTCTGAGGGAAGGGCAGTTGCTCCATAAACCCATGAAAAAGTCTCAGTCTTTTAGTGGGCTTGTGTCCTAGGTTGTGACCTAGCACTTCTCAGTTTTTTTTACTGCCCTTTTAAGTAAGACAGGAAGGTTGGAAGGGGCTAGAGTTGAGAATTTCCCTTCCACAGTGAGGAAGCCTAGAGGGGGCTAGACTTGGATATTTCCTTTTCTCCAGGTGGGTTAGGCTGTAATAAAACAGTTCCTTTTGAGGGCAGGTCTTTGATAAGGAGAACAAAACCCCGAGAGTATTCCAAATAATTACCTTTTCTCTTTCCTCTGCAGGAAGGATTTTTCTCTGATATTCACAGTGAGAATCTGGTGGGACTCCTGAAAGTAAAACTCACAAAAATGGAGGACATCCCTTCCCAAGACTAGACTCCCTGGAGTTTTTAACTCTCGGGGTCATTTACACTGAGGCTCCAGCAATCCTTCAATTACAGGCTAGCGTGCTTGCTTATACTAGCTCTAGCTGCATGCTTGCGCTCTTTTAGGTGAGCTGTCATTCCCTGCAACCTCCTCACTCTCCATTTATCAGCATAGTGGCTTGTGCTGTGACTTCAATTCTATGATGAATTTTAAAAGATTCAATGTTTTGTTGTGGTGGTTCCGAGGTCTGCAGTGATGATCTCCAAGCTGGTGATGTGTTAAAATGAAAATCAGAAGTTCTCTGAAGTATATAAATAGGTACACATATAACTTCACTATAGTTATCTCTTGAGGAAAGGACCTAGAGATAATCATTTTAACAACAACTTGAACAATTTAATTCAGTGCATTTTATGACTGAAGCATAAATAAGAATCTTTAAAATGACTGAACATATGAGAATGTGACATAGTATATTAGATGAAGAGAATCATTTCCAGGTCTCTTTCCTTTCACTCTTAACCTTTTTTGAAAAGAAGGATCTCATGATTTCCACTCTGAATTTCCCAGGCACAGTCACTGCATTTCTTCTCTTTCAGGTAGAGATGGATTCCCTGGAAGTACCTCTTCAAGGCCAGAGTAGGACCCTCAGTCATCCTGGCAGATTCTTCCTCTTCCATCACCTGCACCAAGCACGTCTCCAGGTGTTCCGGATGCTATAGAAGTCCAGCACGGAGTTTGTCCAGGAGGGTGATGTTCTGTCCAGCAGAAGAGCACTCTGTGTGGAAAAGGTTGAAGACCTGCTGCAGCATCTCGTGGAGAACAGACACGGCCTGGGCCTTCTGCAACTGGCTGCCATCCACCACCTCCTGGGGAAATCTGAAGTCACTTCTGTCCTTCACACCCAAGAAAGGTGAACACTTCTGTACTATTGGTGGAAGTGCAAAGTAACACAGGCCCTGTGGAAAACAGTTTGGCAATTCCTAAAAGATCTAAAAATTGACCTTCCATACAATCCCACAATCCCCCTACTGGGAATATACCTGGAGGAATTTAAATCACTCTAAGGAAAAGATGCCTGCACACACATGTTTATCGCAGTGTTGTTCACAACAGCAAAAACATGGAACCAACTGCACTGCCCACTGAAAGAGGACAGGATTTTAAAAATGTGATACATAAACACAATGGAGTATTACACAGTCATAAACGTCATAGCAACTTGGATGGACTTAGAGTCTATAATACTGAGTGATCTATCGCTGAAACAAAGAACTGAGTATCACATGTTCTCATTCATAAGCGAACCTTGAACGATTATCCTATGTAATACTATAAGAAAAGGATTGGCAGTAGTGGGAATCTGCTGGGGGGTTGGGGGAGGTAGGATTGGCAGTAGTGGGAATCTACCGGGTGAGGGGTGGCAGATCAACAAGGGTACCTGCATAATGAACATTTGTATACCTAACCCTGAATTGTACCCCAC
>NW_007258662.1:110669-112164 GCF_000164805.1 Carlito syrichta
GTGGTGGTGGTGATTGTTCTCATTTGGCCTAAAAGCATCAGGTCTCATGTATGCCACAGTCCACCCACTAGGGCCATCAAAGGGAGCGGGCTATGGGATTCTGGGAAAACTGGTTGCCTGGATGATGTGTGTGTCTATGTAAGTCTTGGCCCTAGTTTCTCTTATGACTATTCTATGCTTGTCTCTTAAAAAGGGAACATATTTATTTCCTTTTTCTGAATGTCATTGTATGCTTTTTTTTTTACATTGCTTTTTGTATTCTCTAAATAAATTAGTGGACATCAGCAATTTAAATTACTTGGTAATTTTCTCAACTTGTTTAATTTGCGTTAAAAAAAATTCAGATGTTTTGACATGAATAGATTCAAATGTTTCAAATGAGAAAAGTCTTTATATTAAAGTTAATCCTATGAAAATAATGCTCTTCTTCCTGTTAAGAACAAAATTTTACATTTGACTTGGGCTCTTTTTTAAATCCTTTTTATTTTGCACGTTAGCCTCTGGATTTGTCTTCCTAAGAAGGAAATTATTAGGCCTGTTTGACCAGTAACTTCCTTAGGAAAAGGCCTATATAGTATTTTGTTCAAGCTTTTATCATTATTACAGAACTCATAGTAATGACTCAAGATACAACTAATAACAATAGTCTCAAGTTTTCTCTTATGGAGGAAGACTTTCAAATATGTCCATATGGCTGTGCTTCACCAAGGCCTCATGTCCAGCATTGATACAGGAGTTTTCCATTTCATTCTTTCAACAATTTCTTTTCTTTTCTTTTCTTTTTTTTAAAGAGATGGAGTCTCCCTCTGTCACCCAGACTGGAATACAGTGGAATCCTAGTTCATTGCAGTCTCAAACTTCTGAGCTCCAGGGATTCTCCTGCCTCAGCCTCCCCAGTAGCATGTGCCATCGTGCCCGGGTAATATTTCTCTTTAGTTTTCTTTTTTGTAGAGATAGGGGCCTCAATATGTTGCCCAGTTTGGTCTCAAACTCCTGGGTTGAAGTGATCCTCCTACCTTGGTCTCCCAAAGTGCTGGGATTACAGGCCTGAGCCACTGCCCCCAGCCAACATTTTTCTTTTTTTTATATTCAAATAATTGTTTTTATCTTGAAAAAAAATACTTTTTTATTTCAGTTTTTAAAATTTATTTTAAAGATGTGAGGTACAATTCAGGGTTAGGTATGCAAACGTTCATAATGCAGGTAGTACCCTTGTTGATGAGGTGTGCCCCTCCCTCCCCTGACAGTTTCCCTCAACTGCCAATTCCACCTCCCTCCCCTAGAAGTTTCCCACTACTGCCAATCCCTTTCTTATAATATTATGATAATTGTTCAAAGTCCGCTTATGAGTGAGAATATATGGTACTCTTTGTTTCTGTGATAGATCACTGAGTATAATAGACTCTAAATCCATCCAAGTTGCTGCAAAGTCCATATGTTTGTCCTTCTTTATGGCCTGCATAATATTCCATTGTGTATATGTGCCACATTTTTT
>NW_007258662.1:112762-137210 GCF_000164805.1 Carlito syrichta
AGCGCGCGCCTGTAGTTCCAGCTACGTGGAAGGCTGAGGCGGAAGGATTGCCAGAGCCCAGCAGGTCCAGGCTGCGGTGGCCGGGAGCGGCCACTGAACTCCAATCTGGGCGACAAAGTGAGATTCCAACTCAAAAAAAAAAAAAAGTTTCTAAGCTCATCACAGGTGGTTCCATGATGATTTTTCTCCTATCAGAAGAGAACACAAAAGTAACTAATAACCAACCTTAGATTTTTTCAGTCAGTGCAGAGTCTCTTAGTTTGTTGTTCTTTGTCTCAAAGTGAAAACGTAGGGCAATGAGGTCCAGCATATGATGCTAGATAGTGTTAGCCTGCTTTTCTTTACTGGTTTCAGAGTTTTAAAAATTTAAACATTCATTTTTTAATAGTATTTCTCTAGTCTAGTGCTATATGCCTGCTTCTGAATTACTTTCCATTTCGTCTTGAGGTAAATACCAACATAGGCAAGTCCAAAGGGCACCTCGCCAAAGAGTCTGTCCCATCATTTTGCATAATTTTTAATTCATCGTTTTTTTTTCTTCATTCGGCATTCATAGAAATTGTCTTTGCATTTGGATACATGGTAGCAAAACAAAAGCAAATGAAAGTTTGAATATGATGAAAGTGAAAGAAGTAAACAGACTTCCTAGGCTAAAAAATGATCGTGGGAGTTCTTTTCTATTTTTTTTTTTCCTTTTCACCTACTACAATATGATTTCTGCTTATTAGTTTTATAAGCCAGCTTTACTGAGGTAACTGTTAACTTCTATTTTTCCACGGTAGCAGATGGTTTTAACCCACAAAGCAAAGCAGCTTACTGGCAATCAACAAAGTATCAATACAGATAAAGGTAAATTATCATCATAAATAATTTAATATGCCATGATTTAAAGTAAATAAAATATTAAATATATTAATATGATTTTCTAATACATCAAATTCATTAAATCTATCTAAAGACATACATATTTCTCAAAATGGAAAACTATGCAGATAAAAATTAATCCACATCTTTTTCTAGGTCCCTCCCATTTCCTCTATTTTAGACGACAAACGTCTCAAAATTATTTTCTAGATATATTGTCAACAGCTTCTCTTCTCTTATTTACCCTTCTGCCTACTCCATACGATTTCTGCTGATTAGTTCTACAAAACCAACTCCCACTACGATCACCCATGCCCAGTGTTCTAGGAAGTCTCAATATACATTTTCCATGAATGTACCAATTCCTCTTCTAAGCACTTTTAGCCTTTTAAAGACGCTCTTACCACCATTCTCGCTTGTTCTAGTATATAGCCATTCTAAATCTGTTTCCTTTGTGGTTCTTCCCTCATCTTAAAGTTGAAGAATTGTAGGAGAAAATTTTTAGTCATTTTCTCATTCTATAACCTCTTCTTAAGTGACCACTTCTGTTTTCAGACTTTCATTTCATGGCATTGCTTGAAAATTGCACTCAAATATCAAATTGCCAGTGGCCATTTGCACTTAAATGTGTAGCAGTCAACTGTAGAGAATGTCTTCTGCTTGGTTTTTATTTCCTGGTCTGTCTCACTTCAGTTTCTGCTGAGACAATTTTGTTTTGCTTTCTTATTTTTATAGCATCTATCTTAGCAGATATTAATTAGAATTATTGTTTTTAGGTTTTGTTCCTACAAAAGTCAAAAACACAAGAGAGCATAAAGTATATCTGTATGTTCACCTCCTGGGGGCAACATACAACCTGACATAAAGAACATCAATTTGTACTGTACTTATAACGTGAATGATGCCATAGATTCTTCAATCATGTTTCAGAATCAGGCTTGGTATTTCTCTTTAAAAAAAAAAAAAAAAAAGAAGAAGTTTTCTATAGTATAAATTTAATAAACTAAAGAATATTAACTTGATATATAAAGAATATATTTCGTTATAGCCAAAACAATGAAAAGTTGCACACGATATAGGGACAATAAATAATTTAAATTGTATAAATATTTAAATGAATACATATTTAAATAAATAGATAAATAGATTCATCAACATAGTCATCCATAAGGGACTAGTGTTTATACAGCTGAATAAGATGTTGTTTAACAATTCTGAAACATTTGAAAAATCTAATCAATTTATGCCATGGTTATAAGCCGAAATGAAACTCTTTTAAATAGAAGAACTCATGAAAGTGCAGATGTGTATTAGTCAATGAAAATTGTTTCCAGTTGAACCATGTCTTCTTCCTCTTTAACATTTCTTGCAAGATTCTTAAAGAAGAGAAGGATTTCATGATTTTTATTCAATTCATGTTGCGGTTATAGAAGAAACAAGAGTCTTTGAAATGTCAGAGCTTGTGAAATGCACGACGGTGTATTAGTTCATGAGTACCACTTCCATGTTGAACAAGTTTTCATTCCTCCCTCCTTAATCTTGCTTGCAAGTTTGCTGATAAGGAGAAAGATCTCATGATTTCTGCTCTGACAACCTCCCAGGCACAAAGGCTGTATTTCTTCTCTTCCAGGTAGAGAGTGATTCTTTGGAAGTATTTCCTCACAGCCAGCAAAGAGTCCTTATTCATTAGGGGCGTCTCTTCCACTTTCACCTCCTGCATCACACAGGCTTCCAGGTCATCCAGCTGCTGATAAAGTTCAGTGCAGAATCTGTCTAGGAGGGTCTCATTCCAAGCAGCAGATGAATCCATTGTGCTGAAGAGGTTGAAGGTCTGCTGGATCATCTCATGGTGGATGGAGATGGCTTGAGACTTCTGGAACTTGTTGCCACCAAACTCTTCTTGGGTGAATCTGAAGTCATATCTGTCCTTCAGGCAGGAGAAAGGAGAGATTCTCCTCATTTGTGCCAGGAGCCTCAAGGCCCTCCTGTGACCCAGGCTGTGGGTCTGAGGCAGATCACAGCCCAGAGAGCGGAAGGACTGGCAGCTGAGCACCACCAGGGCCATCAGCAAAGAAAAGGGCAAGGCCATTGTGGATGTTGCAGATGCTGCTGGGCTGGTTGAGTTGGGTTACCCTGAACTCTCGGATCTCTGAAGGCCTTGCTTTGTGCATAGCCTTAAATAGGGTACATGCCAGTTTCCATTTTCTGATGCCCCTGGGTTACTTTCTACTTCTGTTTTTGGTTTCTTTATGCACTATCTATGTGGATTTTGAACAGGTGTCTGAATCTTTTTTTTTCATTATTGTTTCCCCCTCCTTTCCCCTCAGAGTTTTTAAAGAAATTTCTTCCTATTCAAACTCCCATTAAATTTTACTAACAGATCTACTGTATATCTATTTATGTATCCTGTGAATATCTTCATATATACAAGTATAAAATTTATGCTGTTTATTTATTGTAGAATAAAAATCGTACAAATTAAACTAAAAGTATATTTAAAAGCTACTGACATTTAACATAGCTCTATAACTAAAATTGTAGAGCAACTTTAATTTATTTACTTAATTATAATGTATTAAATTACATTAAAATTAAAATTGTATAAATATGTACATAATAATAGTACCAATGTAATGATATACTTAAAATCATTCAAAATGTTTTGTAAAAAGTTGGAAAAATGAAATTAGTTTTAGCATTAATGTTTAGATTACTTTGAATTTTGCTTCATATGAGAAAATAATTGGTAATGTCACTAAATGTTAGACATTTATCCAACTACTGTCAACATTTTTTTCTTTTCAGCACTTTCCATAATTATTTATGTGTTGAAAAACTTTGTTAAAGTTAAATAATAAAATATAAACGACTACTTGCATTTAATTTTTAAAGCCCACCTCACATTCAGAAACACTGAGGCCCAAACATAAGCAACATCCACCAGACAGTCAATGGCACCCATTAGTAAGCCAAGGCCACCTCTCAAAATATGACTTTGAGATCAACCAAATTGTGGAAAGAGTCCACCAATAAGCCATCTATTCTCCATAGGTTTATAGCATTGATCTTGCAAATATTTTGTCTATCACCTATGAACTCGGTGTTTCTTGTGTGTACAAGAGTAAACCCAATGAGAAAAATGAATGCCAGGAAATGAGATTATGTTGAATAGGGTGAACTATGGAGGGCAACAAACCATTGTAATGTCTAAGATTTGTTCACACCCCCAGAACTAATTTTCGCATGCTTGGGTGTGAAACCATCTTCAATAAAAACACACGATTTAGAAAGTACTATCAATTTGAATATTTCCTTATATTTTTTCACTGAAGTTCAAAATATTTAAGGACTCTCATAGATTTCAAACCAAGATAATTTTTATCAACCAAAAGGAAACCATTTTTGTCTTACATTCAAAACTAGGCATGTATTGAGTATTTTCATGTGAAGCATAAACCTACAGTTCTAATCATGAACTCTGGCTTTACTTGTTTATTTTGCATTGGAAATTGGGTTACCTCAACCCTTTAGAGTCCTCCTCTTTTAATGATAGGTATGGGAACATCTTATGCAAATCTTAATAACTGGACTCTATCTTACTCACTGTGCTAACCTCAGCACCAGGACTTGTGTAAGCACTCAAGTAATTTTTACTGAAGCAGCTTCTTCGATTTTCTCTTCCTACTGAATTGCATTCATGAATTAATTTTTTCTTCATCATGGCCATATTTGCTAGAATTAAATGGACAAAGGATAACATTTCTATTCTACTCTTACTCTCGTCAATAATGCCTAATGAGTTTTATTACTAAAACTACTGGATATCTAGTTCCTTTAAGGCTTATATGGCTCTAAGGATTCAAATGAAGGGAGCAGCATAATTTCCAACCTCTGTTCAACACTATATTAGACCATATTATGACTTCAGCTGTAGTTTGTCCTCGACTTTGTCATAATTGAAAATAACTAGCCCGTTGTCATTACAGAACTATACATCTAAATTCAAACTATCCCTGATTTGCACACCTCACAATAATCAGACAATATACCATACTACCTTCTAGGAGTTAGTAGTCCTATGTTCCTCAGATCATCAGTCTTCCCACCTTTCTGTCTTTGTCAGTTAAGTATTAAACTCTCAGAATGTGTGTGTAGACTCTAAATAGTGACATTATTTTCCCATCACTCAGAAGCCTAGCCTTCAAATCATTTCATGATCTTTAAATGATGCTAGTATAAAATCAGCTTGTTTATAGAAGGGTAGAGAGTAGAATGGGTCAGTTTATTTTTCTAAACCAAATAAATTATATTATTCTTTGTTTTTCATAATGTAATTAACCTTTTTGTATCACTAAATAATTAAAATGCTCAAAGTTCTGAAATGGGCACAAGAATTTCTATAACAGATGTGCTATATTTTCAGAAATATACACTGAAAAATGTAACTATGTTTAGTAGTTTAATCGTGTCAACACATTTTTATTGACTCAAGTTATTATTCTTGGTTTGTCAAACAATGTGAAACAGTATTTTTTTCCTTTCTTCACTTGAGATTCAGTTGGAAATTTATGTTTATTCACTTCTTATGTGGTACTTTTCTGTGCAAATTTGTTTTGCTGTCCTTGAGTTGTTTTCATTTTCAGGTTTATGTCAGTAAAAGGATATGGATATGATGAAACAAATGGAATGTGTAATGTGTCCATATAGTGTTCAGATGATCAGATATCTTTCTTTCTCATTTCCCTCTTCCTAGAAAGTAAAAGTGGTCTAATTTTGCATCCCAATGCATAAAGATAAAAATAAAACAAATGCACTTGTAAATGAGATTAAAATGTAGGGAAAAAACACAGGATAAATTAGAAAATATTTTAGATAAATTAAAAGGAAAAATCTAGCTTATGTAATGCAGCAAAATCAGTGTTAAGTGGGAAATTTACAACTGTAAACTCTTATATGAAAAAATAAGAAAGAGCTCAAATCAACAACCTAACTTTACATGTTAAGTAAAAGATTTGCAATTTAAACCCAAAGCTAGCCCAAGGAATGAAAACTAGAGCAAAGATAAAGAAAATAAAGAATAAAAAAGCAATGAAAAAGATAAACAAAGTAATAGATAGTTTTTTGAAAAGCTTTAAAAAACTGACAAGCTCCTAACTAGATTACCTAAGAATAAAAGACAATCTCTGAACAAAGAAAAGCTCAAGACTGTATGGCTTCTTTGGAGAATTCTGCTGAAACATTTAAGGAAGAATTAACACCAACTTTTTCATAAAAGTGAAAAGATGAGAACTCTTTCAAACTAATTTTATGAGTCTAGCACTACCCTCATATCAAAGCCAGACAAGAACATGACATAAAAGTACTATGGATCAATATTCCTGATAAATAGTCATGCAAAAAATCCTCAACAAAATACTTGCAAATCAGATTCAACAGCATGTTAAAAGGATTATACATCATGATTTAGTGGGATTTATTCCTGGAATGCAGGGATGGTTCTAAATATAAAAATCAATCAGTGCAATACACCCATTAACAGAATGAAGAGGGAAAAAAATCATGATCCTCTCAACTGATGCTGAAAAAGCATTTGGCAAAATTCATTATTATTTCATGTTAAAAACACTCAATGAACTAGGAATAGAAAGAAATTATCTCAACATGACAAAGGCTATTTTACAAAAAGAGCCACAGTGAACCTCAAACTAAGTGGTGAAAGACAAAAAGGTCTTCCTCTAATATCATAACAAAGCAAGAATGTCACTCTCACCATTTCTATTTCATGTAGGACTTGAAGTCCTAGCCAGAGCAATAAGTTAAATAATTAAATAAAGGTCATCCAAATTAGAAGGAGAGTCGTAAAATGATCTCTGTTGGCAGATAATATGATCTTATATATAACAACCTCCAAAGATTACATACATATACATACACACAATTTTTTAGAACTTATAAATGAATTGAGCAAAGCTGCAGGATCCAAAATTAACAAACAAAAATCAGTTGCACGTCTACATAACAATAATGAATAATCCTAATAGGAAATCAATCTCATTTATAATAGCATTAAAGAGCATAAATCGGAATAAACTTAACTCAGGAAAGACTCACATATTAAAAATTGTCAAACTGCTGAAAAAATAATTCAGACACAAATAAATGGAAGATCATGCTGTATTTATCATGAATTGGAAGAGTTAATATTGCCAAAATGTTCACACTACTCAAAGTGACCTATGGGCTCAGTGCAATGCCTATGAAAATTACAAAGCCATTTTTTTCCAGATGTAAAAATACTATCCTAAAAGTCATAATGGAATTTCAAAGTGCCCTGAATAGTCAAAACCTTCTTGAGAAAGAGAAATAAGGCTAGTGTTCTCCCACTTCATGATTTCAAAACATATTACAAAGCTATAATAATCAAAACAAGGGTGCCAAGTCTACATAGTAGGAACAGATAACCTCTCTGTCAAATCTTGTTTGGAAAACTGAATAGCCACATGAAAAGACTGAAGTTGGACCCTTACTTTACACCATAAACAAAAGTTATCTCTAAATTGATTGAAGATCTCAACCTAATGCCTGAAACTATAAAACTCCTAGAAGAAAACTATGGGAAAAACCTCATGAGAATGGATGTGCCAATGAATTCTTAGATATGATGTCCAAAACACCAGTAACACAGATACTTTAGATTACATGAAAACTTAATATTTCTGTGCCTCAGAAGAACACAATTAGAGTGAAATGGTAACCTATGTAATAGAAGAAGCTATTTGAAGATCACAGATATGATAAGGGGTTAATATCTAGAACCTGTAACTCCTATAATTCAGCAACAAAAAGTCAATAATTTGACTTTAAAAATTGTGCAAAGGACTTGAAAATATACAAAGCCAACATGCATATTGCTATAGTCTGAATGTTTGTGTTCCCTCAAAATCCATATGTTAGAATCTTAACCCCTAAGATGATGTTATTAGGAGATAGACCCTTTTGGGAGGTGACTAAGCCATGACCATAGTACCCTCACTTATGGGATTAGTACCCTTATAGAAGGGATGTCAGAGAACTAACTTTCCTTTTATCATCTGAGGACACAACAAAAAGACATCATTTATTGAACCAGGAATGGGGACCTTCACCAGACATCAACTCTTCCAGCACCTTGATCTTGGACTTCCCAGCTTCCAGAAAGGTGAGCAATAAGTTTCTGTTGTTTATAAACCACCCAACTTATGACATTTTGTTATAGCATACCCAATAGACTAAGACACATATAGAAAGGTGCTCAACATCATCAGCCATCAAGGAAAATGTAAATTAAAACCACAATGAGGTAGAAAGATATTACCTCACATCCATCAGGATAGTTTCTATCCAAAAAATTTTTTAAAAATTAAAAAATAAACAAGTGTAGGATGTGGAAACACTGAAATTCTTGTGCACTCTTGGTGGGATTGTAAAGTGATACACTGTAGCCTATATGAAAAAGTGCATTGTAGTTTCTCAAAAATTAAGTATAGGATTTCTGTTTCCAGAAATTCCACTTCTGTGTATTTATCCAAAAGAATGGAAAGCAGAGTCTTGACAATATATTTGTATATCCATGTTCATAAGCCCAAGTGTCCACTGATGGATGGGTAAGTAGTTAAACAAAATGTGGTCTATAGATAATAGACAATTATTCGGCCTTATATGTATTTTGTTATATACATAATGAATTATTTTTTGGCCTTATACGATGGAATATTATTCTGCTATATCATATTATTCATCACAATGTGGTATATACATGCAATGAAGTATAATTCAGCTTTATTCTGACACATGTTATAGCATGAATGCACCTTGAGGACATTGTGTCAAACGAAATAAACCAGTCACAAAAAGACAAACACTGTTGTCCCTTGGTATCCATAGGAAGATTGGCTTTATGACCCTCTGTAGATACCAAAATATTACATCTGCCTATTTGACAGTTAATATTTAAAGCACACCTCAAATTTATATTATTTAAAACTGAAATCTCCTTTAGAAAAACCAGAAGCAAAAATTTTAAAAACCACACAAAGAAATCCCTTCTTGTGGGCAAGTCCCTCGAGTCCCCTCCCACTCTGGGAGTTTTTCTGTCCTTTCAATAAATTCTGCTTTCTCTCTCTCTCTCTCTCTCTTTCTCACACACACACACACACACACACACACACACACACACACACACACTCTCTGCTTTCTCTCTCTCTCTCTCTCTCTCTCTCTCTACACACACACACACACACACACACACACACACACACACACACAAAATCCCTTCTTGTAATTCCCAATCAGTTGATGGCCACCTTCTATGTTGACTCCTTTCTTTCTCACATCACATCTCATATCACATAGCTGCTCACTGAGAAACTTGGTGTAACTCTCCATTTTGAGCACAAGACTTTTAATCTAATCAATTGTATTAATAGATATTTCATAAGCATCTTTGAATTATCAGACAAATTTTATGATTATTTATTAATTATTAGCATGTCTCTGAATTAATCTTGCAGATATTTTATGTTATGCATCATAATTTTTTAAAATTGGAGACAGGATCTTGACCTGTCATCCAGACTGGAGCTTGTTTTTATTTTTAATCTGAATTTCTTTTTTTATCCTTTTATAATCTTGGAATCAAGATTGTATTTTGCTTAAAAAGTTAGCCAGATGACTTTCTACTTTTTCCCATGCCCTGTTAAAAATAATTTTCACTGTATCTGATTTGGTGTTTTCTGGCAAATTTCCTACTTTGTCATTTTCTTCAAGATACTTCTCTGGGCTGGGCGCGGTGGCTGAAGCCTGTAATCCCAGCACTTTGGGAGGTTGAGGGGAAAGGATTGCCTGAACCCGCGAGTTTGAGACCAGCCTAGGCAACATGGTGAGACCTCATCTCTACAATAAATCAAGAAATTAGCCGGGTGTGGTAGCGCAAGCTTGTAGTTTCGGCTACTTGGAAGGCTGAGGCAGAAGGATCACCTGAGCCCAGCAGGTCGATGTTGAGGTGGTCGTGAGAATGCCACTGCACTCCAGCCGGGCAATGGAATGAGACTCCCACTCAAAAAAAAAAAAAAAAAAGTACTTTTACAGTGGATCAGTGGATGTATCTGGCAAATTTCATCATAATTGATCAAATTCAGTTTCAGTTTCATCAGTAATGGGAAAATCTGACATTGTTTGAACATCATAGGAATTAATGAAACTGCATCACGTGGAGATATTCTTGCCAAAAATGGATAAATGACAACTAATTACCAGAAATAATTGGAACGTGTGTGTGAGATTGTGTGTGCATCCTACATATATTAAATGAGGTGGTGAAAATTGCCATTGAAAGGTACACGACCATAGGAAATGATCAAAATAAAACTGGCATATGTTTTGAGACACGCATTAAGTGAAATGTCTAAACCCTTAATGGGATTTTTTTTAATGTCTCCCAATTTTAACCTTGGTTTATTACTGTATGAACTTGCTGTACCTTGATTACAATATTTTCCTCACAGTACTTTAATTAACATTTTAATTTTTTAACTCCTTCATAGAATATGATACTTTTTGAGGACAAGGAACACACCATATTGCCAGTAATTAACCTAATGCTCAAATCTCAGCCAAACCTCAGTTTGTATTGGTGAATCTGTGCAGCATAAATGATGTACTTTGACTTCAAAGATTATGTTTTTGGTTCATGGCTATATGCTAACGTTTCATTTATTATGCTCAATTTGCAAAATATTTGATTGACACCTGTAAGTATTTTAGACAAGAAAGACAGAAAAAGGTAGACTGGATTCAAAGCTAAATAGTCTGAAAATGTGACCAGCAGAAAGTATTTCCACAATAATTATTGGATTTCTGCTCCTACCTGGAATCTCTTTCAATATGTAACATTTTTATTTATTTATTTTTTTAATTTTTTTTTTATTTTTGAGTCAGAGACTCACTCTGTCACCCAGGCTGGAGTGCAGTGGCATGATCATGGCTCATCTCCGCAGCTTAGACCTCCTGGATTCAGGCGATCCTTCTGCTTCAGTCTCTCCAGTAGCTGGAACCATGGGGGTACACAACAACACCTGGCAAATTTTTTGATTTATTGTAGAGACAAAGTTTTGTCAAGTTGCCCAGGCTAGTCTCAAACTCCTGGGCTCAACCAATCCTCCCACTATGAATGAGCCACCACATCTGGCCAGTAGGTAACAGTTAGAATCAACAGGTTAAAATTTTCAAAGGATCTTTTTTTTTTTGAGTTGTAGTCTCACTCCGTTGCCCAGGCTGGAATGCAGTGGCACACTCACGGCCACCCCAGTGTCGACCTGCTGGGCTCCAGCGATCCTTCCGCCTCAGCCTTCTAAGTAGCTGGAACTACAGGTGTGCACTACCATGCCCAGCTAATTTTTTGATTTATTGTAGAGACGAGGTCTCACCAAGTTGCCCAGGATGGTCTCGAACCCGCGGGCTCAGGCAATCCTCTCGCCTCGGCCTCCCAAAGTGCTGGGATTACAGACTTAGTCACCCCGCCCAGCTACCATTTATAGTTAACATGTATTTTGAGTTAAGACATTTGAGAATATGTGAATAGCTCAGTCTTCATCCCATTTTCCCCACTGACTTTAGAATCCATTAATGTTCCCTGGTTGATTTAGTTATTACTAGCATGCTCTTATTTTATCATTCTTTCTGTATTCATTAGTTATTATCCCATTGTACAAAAGAGTTTACCATTCTACCCATTTAATATATTTGCATCAATCTAGATTCATAAGTTACTATTTTAATGAGTTATTACCAGTTTATTGTTACTGTCGTTATTAATTTGATGCTCAATTTGACTGGTAGAAGTCCCCAAACGTTTGAGCATCATTTGTACATATTTCTATCATTTCTGGGCACTCTTCCTTCTGGTACAACTAAATGTTCCTAAGTTCATATTGTACATTTTCAGGTATAGTCCTGAAATCAGTTACTTCAGATTCTTTAGATCTGGTTTCTCTTAGTGGATTTTGTTTTAAAAATATGATCAAGACATACATTTGGTCATTCCTACTTCTGTATTGCTAATCCTAGTTCCCATTAGTGCAGGAAATGAGGGATCATATTTGCATATGAATATCTTTCTCTCTCTCCCCCCACCCAATATACGAGGGAGATAAAAAACAAAACAACACCCACCCAGAATTATCTTTTGGAGGGTGGAACTCTTGTAGAATAGGCTTCCCTTGTTAGTTAAGTGTTCTAGGAACCCATTGGCATCAGCATACCAGCAGCTAGCATTGTTGTGAGGCTGTGTTCAGTGTCAGTGAATTTTTGTGTGTGTGTGGCAAACAGGTGACTGGTTCTCCACCATGACAATCCACCTTCTCATATCATGCTGAGTGTTCAGCAGTTTTTGACTAAAAACAGCATGATCCCTGTGTACCTCCATGTCTATTCATCAGATCACAGGAACAGAGTAGATTAATGCCCTCCTGTGGGAGTGAATTCTTATTCTTGCAGGAATGGATTAGCTCTCACAAAAGCAGATTGGTTTTTCTTTGTTATTATTATTTTTTTTTTTAAAGTCTGGCTTCTCAGTTTCTCTCTCTTGCTTCCTCTCTTACCATGTGATCTCATTGCACACTCCTGTACCCCATCTGCTTCCTGCTATGAGTGGAAACAGCATGAAGCTCTCACTAGAAGCTCAGTAGATGGTGCCATGTTTTCTTGTATTATACTTTCTGGCCTGCAGAACTACGAACTAAATAAATCTCTCTTCTTTATAAATTACCCATCCTAGATATTCTGTTATATCAATGTAAAACAGACTGAGACACTTTAAATACAATTAATAATCTATACCACCCAGGTTTAACCAAAATAATGTGAGAATTGTTCTAATAATTTTATAACTGGGGGTAACTTCGCTGACACTCTCAGAGTCAGGCAACTTGGTACCACCCAAATAGAAATGCTAGAATAGGATATTTTCTGCAAGACTGTGAATGAGCAGAACCTAGGTTCATAATGGCCTTCACTGGCATAGGAAGAAGAAAAAGGGAATCTCAGATCACACTTTTAGCTCTGTCAGGGTAACCAGTGTCAAAGTACTTTGCAAAAAATATAGTGAGGGACATTCTCGAATTTTCAGACATAATTTCAGCCAAGGACAGTCCATTCGCATCAAAAGCTCTTTCTGTAAAGGGATTTTGGATGAGGCAGTTTAGGTACAAATCAAAGTAGGTGACAAAAGATCCAGTAATGAAGAAAATAATATATTCATGTGAAATTGCTTTGAAATATGTATATATTGTGAAATGACTAATCAAGCTAATTAACATATGCATTGTATCACATGTCATTTTTGTGGTGAGAACACTTGAAATCTATTCTTTTAGTAACTTTCAAGAATACAGTGCATTGCTATTAACTGTGGTCGCCATATTGTATAATAGATCTCTTGAATGTGTTCCTCCTATATAATTAAATTTTGAATCCTTTAACCAACATGTCCCCAATCTTCTCTTCCCTATCCCAGGTCCTGATAACCACCATTCTACTTTCTGCTTCAACTTCAACTGTCTTACATCCCATGTATAGATGAGATAATACTGTTGTTTTTCTGTGCTTGGCTTATTTCACTTAACATCCTCTAGCTTCACTGATGTTTTACCAAATGACAAGGTTTTCTTCTTTTTAAAATAAAAATAACTATATATATGTATACACACACACACATACATATACATACATACGTATGAATATGGATATTTAGTTCACTCCAGATCTGTTGTGAATACTACTGCAGGAAACATAGGAGTGAAGATATATCTTCAACAAATTTTATTACCTTTATTTACTAATTTTATTTCCTTTAACTATATACCCAGGGGTAGAACTGCTGGATTATTTGGCAATTCTATTTTTAATTTTTTGAGGAAACTCCAAACTGTTTTCCTTCCATAATGGCCATACTAACTTACATTCCCACCAACAGTGTGCAAGTTTTCTCTTTTCTCCATATCCTGGCCAACACTTACCTTTTGTTTTGTTGATAATAGCCAGTATAACAAGTGTGAGGTAATACTGTGGTTTTGATTTGCATTTCTCTGAAGAGTAGTGATGCTGAGCATTTTTTAAAATACTTGACCATTTGGATGTCTTCTTTGGGAAACGTCTATTCAGATCCTTTGCCATTTTTCAATTGAGTTATTTGTTTGCTTACTATTGAGTTGTTTGAGGACTTTATATATTTTGGATATTAACTCTTGTCAGATATATGCTTAGCAAATATTTCATCCTATTCTTTAGGCTGTTTCTTTACTCTCTTGTTTTCTTGACTGTAAAGAAGATTATTAGTTTGATGCAATCTCATTTGTCTATTTTTGCTTTTGTTGCCTGTGCTTTTGTGTTCATATCCAAAAAATCATTACCTAGACAAATGTCATGGGGATATTCCCCTAGGCTTTCTTGTAATAGTTTTACAGTTTTGAGTCTTAAATGCTTATGTCTGTAATCCATTTTTTCTTAATTTTGTAGATGTTGTGAGACGAGGATCTATTGTAATCTTCTGCATGTGGGTATCCAGTTTTCTCAGCACCTTTTATTGAGACTGTCTTTTCCCCAATATGTACTTTCGGCACTTCTGTTAACAATCAAATGTGTGAGTTTATGTCTGGGCTATTATGTTCTGTAGGTCTGTATGTCTGTTTTTATGCCAGTATCATGCTGTTTTGGTTTTACTATGGCTTTGTTGATACTTTGAAGTCAGGTATTGTGATGCCTCCAGTTTTGTTCTTTCTGTTCAAGAGTTTTAAAATCTTTTTTCCCCTTATTTTTGCTATTCAGCCTTTTGTGGTTCCATACAAATTTTAGAATTGTATTTTCTATTTCTGTCAAAGAGATCACTATCACTAGAATTTTGGTATAAATTGCATTGAATCTGTAGACGACTTTGAGTAGTTTGAACATCCTAATCATGTTAATTTTTCCATTTCATGAACATGGAATATCTTTCCACTTATTTGTCTCTAACTTATTTCATCAACATTTTATAATATTCAGTGTACAGATCTTTTACCTCCTTGGTCAAATTTATTCCTATGTACTTTATTTTTTGTAGTTATGGTAAATGATTTTTCCTTGATTTCTTTTTCAGAGAGTTCACTATTGGTATACAGAAACACTTTTGTATATTGATTTTTTTTATCCTGCAACTTTATAGGATTTATTAGTTCTAACCATTTTTTGGTGGAGCCTTTAGGGTTTTCCATATATTATGCCATTTGCAAACAGGGAAAATTTAACTTCTTCCTTTCCAACTTGGATGCCTTTGATTCCTATCTCTTTTTAATTGCTCTGGTTAGGACTTCCTGTACTGTGTTAAATTGACTAGATAAGAATGAGCATCCTTGTCTTTTTCCTGACCTTAGAGGAAAAGCTTTTTTAACTTTTCACCATTGAATATGAGGATAGCTGTGGGTTCATCATATATGGCATTTATTTGTTGGTTATTTTATTTATTTATTGTGTTGAAGTATATTCCTTCTATACTTAATGTGTTAAGAGTTTTAATCATAAATGTATGTCGAATTTTGTCAGATGCTTTTTCTTCATCTTTTGAGATGATCATTCTATTAATGTGGTGTAGTCTCTTATGAGCCTTTGTATTTCTGTGATATCAGCTACAATGTCTCCTCTTTCAATTCTTACATTATTTAGTGAAGTCTTCTTTTTTTCTTGGTCTAGCTAACAGCTTCTTGATTTTATCTTTAAAAAAACTCTTAGTTTTTGTTTTTTCTAGTCTTTATCTCATTTATTTCTGCACTGATATTTGCAATTTCTTTTCTTCTGCTAACTTTGAGCTTAGTTTGTTCTTGTTTTTCTAGTTCCTTAAGCTATAACATTAAGTTGTTTGAGTGCTTTCTTCTTTTTTGATTTAGGCATTTATTGTTATAAACTTCCCTCATAGAACTGAATTTCTCACATCCCATGTGGTTTGGTATGTTGTGTCTCTATTTTTGTTTGTCTTGAGAGATTTTTTAAATTTCTTTTTTAATTTATTTATTGGCTGATTGGTTGTTCAGAAGCATGTTGTTTAATTTCCATATGTTTCTGAATTTTCCAAAATGTAGTTTCATACTCTTGTGGTCAAAGAGGATACTTGATAAGATTTCAGTCTTCTTAAATTTGTTGAGAATTGTTTTATGGCCTAACATATGATCTATCCAGAAAAATGTTCCCTGTGTGCTTGAGAAAAATATGTATTCTATTGCTATTGAATGGAATGTTCTGTACATGTCTATTAGGTCCATATGCTTCAAGTGCAATTGTTTTGTTTTGTTTTTTTGAGTTGGTGTCTCACTCCAACGCCCAGGCTGGAGTGCAGTGGCACACTCACGGCCACCCCAGTATCAACCTGCTGAGCTCCAACAATCCTTCCACCTCAGCCTTCTAAACAGCCGGAACTACAGGCACGCGCTACCACACCCAGCTAATTTTTGATTTATTGTAGAAATGAGGTCTCGCCAAATTGCCTGGATTGTTCTCGAACCTGCGGGCTCAGACAATCCTCTCATCTCGGTCTCTCATAGTGCTGGGATTACAGGCTGAGCCACCGAGCCTGGCCTCAAGTGCAATTTAAGTCTGATGTTTCTTTATTACTTTTTTTCTTTGGATGATCTGTCCATTGCTGAAAGTGGAGTATTAAAGGATGCTGCTGTTACTGTATTACAGTTTATCTCTTCCTTCAGACTTATCAATATTTTCTTTATATATTTGGGGTGCTCTGATATTAAGTGAACATATATTTACAATGGTCATATTCTCTTGATGAATTGACCACTTTATCGTTATATATTGACCTTCTTCGTCTCATTTTACAGTTTTTGATTTAAAGTCTATTGTATCGAAGTATAGCTACCTTTGCTCTCTTTTGAATTTAATTCGCATGAAATATCTTTTGAAATCCCTTCACTTTCAGTCTGTATGGGTTCTTGCAATTATAAGCTCTGAGTGGTAGGTTCAGAGTAAAATTAAATTTTTGTAAATTCCATTCTGACTTAAGTTTTCACTCGCCAAAACTGAGAAGTACTTACTAAATATCTTGGGCATTTTGTTTAAAACACTACTAAAAAGACATACGATTTACTTAAAGAATGTATTCAAGATTTCATAATGAAAATTTTTGGTCACTTTTCAGTCTCCTCCATAAACATAGGAGCATCATGAAATCTTGACTTTATCAAAATGAAAGACACCTCCTAGACACGTGCAGACAAGATTGTTATCATTGTTGCCAGCCAAAGAAAAGATATTGGCCTGCCATAAAATCATATTATCAATCTGCAGAACAAGAAGACTACCTCCCGTAATCTGGAAATTCACTGGGGATGAGGTGAAGAAAAGAACTGATATAAATCAGATATTCATATCAAATAGTTATATCTATTTGGAGCAAAACTGTTTCAGTAAATTGTAATTAAATGAAGATAGCAAATCCTCTCGACTGAAAATGAGGCAAGCATTCTGAAGATACGATTGATGAGTTTGCATTCATTAATCTAAGAAATTATAATAAATACTTGCTTGAGCATAAACAAAATAAAGTTTAAAAAGTCTGAGTTTTAATAACCCACTTTTCACCGTTTGAATATTTTCAACTTCTTGAACTTTGTAGGAAAACCTACCATTAAAAATGAACAAAACCACTCACACAGGGACACACATTTTTTTCTTTTCCCCGGCGGGTCCCTTTGACTCCCAGCCCAGCACTGGCCTCGTCCACTGGAAGGTCCCAACATTTCGAAGACTCGTGCCAGAGTTGTGGATACCTCTCCTGGTTCTCCACATTTCTGCCCCCCCCCCCCGAAACGACCCCGAATCTGTCACTGAGACGACAGCGCGACCCGACTTGGCGCCATCGATCCCCTTGATAAACAGTTGCGTTGATAAAACGGTCTCGCTGAGATGTTCCACGACAGAAATGTCCAGGGAGAAGAGGCGACAACGTTCCCTCCGCAGTCAGGACGGCGAAAAGGCCGCGCCCACTCGGCCCACGTGGCCCGCGGTCCCCCAGCCCCGCGCAGCCCCACCCGCGGCTCCAGCGTCGGGTCTCCCCGCCGCCCGGCGGCACGGGTTGGTCCCTTATGGCGGGCGCGCGCGCCCTCTGCCGGCGCCTGCTGCCGTTGGGCGCGGCGAAGGGAGGTTTGCGCACATGCGCGGTGCCCTCGCGCTGCTTTGGTGGTGTTTCATGGAGGGCGGCTCACTGAAATTCCCCACTCCCTGTTTGTTCTGCTGGTGGCCCTGGTGCTGCTCTGCTATGCCCACGTCTGCTCGTTTGGTTGGGATATGCCTTGGAGCCATAGCCTGGAAAATAAGGAAACCATGCATTTAAGGTATCTGAAAAGGAACACCTCTAGGGTATGCTGGAATGCCAGGACCCACTTCCAGTTTCCTGAGAAAAGTGTAGCTCTCATCAACATCTCGAAGACACAAACCATTTGTTTCTACTATCAGATTCTCTAGGATATTTTCAAGCTGTTTAGCACAGAGGACTGCAGCGCTGCTTGGATTAGTATCCTCCTGGATAAGTTACCCTGTAGCCTTGACCACGAAATAAGAAACGACTGGAGCAAAAGATAAAAATGGAAATTCTACCTGCGTGTTCTATTTGGTTATTGTTGCTTAAAGATTCTCCCAAGGTGGTATTTCATACCAGAGGGACTGGGAAGTTGTCAGAAAGAAAACTGAAGTGCTTTTTCTCTCGTTTAATAATTCCCATGGGGGAAAAATATCAAGAAATAAAGACAAATGTTATACTTTTGACTCTCTTTATTTTCATGGTATTTAAATAATATTTGCTGTCCTAGTGTATGAAATTTTATTTTTTTTTATTTTAAAGATGTAGGGTTAGGGTTAGATGTACAAATGGTCATTGTGCAGATGAAGGTTGGGATTAGGTTTCCACTTCGCCTTGTTTCCACTTCGCCTCGTTTAGTTTCCACTTCGCCTCGTTTGAGATTAGGTACCCTCATTAATGTTGTGTGCCCTCTCTCCCCTGGCAGTTTCCCACTACTGCCAATCCCTTTCTTATAGTATTATGATAATTGTTCAGGGTCCACTTGTGAGTGAGGACATGTGTTGCTCAGTTCTTCGTTTCTGTGATAGGTCACTCAGTATTATAGACTCCAAGTCCCATCCAAGTTGTTGCAAAGTTCATAATTTTGTCTTTCTTTATGACTGTGTGATATTCCATTGTGTATATGTACCACATTTTTAAAATCCAGTCCACTTTCGTGGGCAGCACAGGTTCCCTGTTCTTGGTATTGTGAATAATGCTGCAATAAATATGCGGGTGCTAATCTTTTCCATAGAGTGATTTGTGTTCCTTTGGGTATATTTCCAGAAGGGGGATTGCTGGGTCGTATGGAAGGTCAATTTTGGGGTCTTTTAGGAATCGCCATACTGTTTTCCACAGAGGCTATTCTAGTTCACAATCTCACCAACAGTGTAGAAGTGTTTCCTTTTCCCAGCATCCTCTCCAGCATCTGTTGTTTTTTGAGTTATTGATGATGGCCATCCTGACTGGAGTTAGTTGGTATTTCAGTGTGGTTTTAATTTGCATTTCTTTGATGATTAGTGAGGCTGAGTATTTTTTCATGTATCTGTTGGTTGCTTGTATTATCTTCTTTTGAGAAGTATCTATTCATATCTTTTACCCACTTTGTAATAGGGTTGTTTGTTTCTTTTCAGTTTCTTGCATATCCTAGATGTTAGACCTTTGTCAGATATACAGTTGGCAAATATTTTTTACCATTCTGTGGGCTGTCTCCCTGTTCTCTTGATGTTTTCTTTTGCTTTGCAGAAGCTTTTCAGTTTGATAAAGTCCCACTGTCTATCTTATCTCTTATGGCGTGGGCATTTGGGGTTTTGATCAGGAATTGGCTACCAGTTCCAATTTCCATCAGAGTGTCTCCTGCATTTTCTAGGGTTCTTATAGTTTGAAGTTTTATGTTTAGTCTTTGATCCATTTAGATTTGATTTTTGTGTATGGTGATAGGTAGGGGTCTTGTTTTAGTTTTCTGCATGTGGTCAGCCAGTTCTCCCAGCAGATTTACTGAATAAGTTATCCTCTGAAGTTTGATTTTCATGGAAAATCTTCTTTAGAATAGTATTTTGTCAAAGATTTCTGTCATTTAAGGAAATATCTTCTGTAAAAGATAAATAGAAAACTATTATTAGTTTGATAATAATATAAATTTATTTTTCCCTCATAAAACAGCTCTATGTAGATATTTCTAACCAGGTGACCTTCCTAGTTGGCTAGTTCTTCTCCAGACAGTGCTTCTTGATCCTACCTTCTATTTGAGGCTTTGCTATCCTTAACATGCGACACATATTGCAACGTTGGTGCTGGACTCTATTCCATTCATTGACAAGCTTCTGTACAGCCAAAGAAACCACTGAAAGAGCAGGGAGACAGCCCACAGACTGGGAAAAAATATTTGCCAACTGTATACCTGACAAAGGTCTAACATCCAGGATCTATAAGGAACTCAAACATGCCAAAAAGAAAGAAAACAAACAGCCCAATTACAAAGTGGGCAAAAGATATAAATAGACACTTCTCAAAAGAAGACGTACAAGCAGCCACAGATACATGAAAAAGTGTTCAGCCTCACTAGTCATTAAATAAATGCAAATTAAAACCACACTGAGATACCACCTGACTCCAGTCAGGATGGCCGTCATCAATAACTCAAAAACAACAGATGCTAGAGTGGATACGGGGAAAGGGAACACTTCTACACTGTTGGTGGGAGTGTAAACTAGTACAGCCTCTGTGGAAAACAGTGTGGCAATTCCTAAAAGACCTAAAAATCATCCTTCCATATGACCCCGCAATCCCTCTATTGGGAATATACCTGGAAGAACTCAAGTCATTCTATGGAAAAGACACCTGCACACACATGTTTATTGCAACATTTATTCACAATAGCAAAAACATGGATCCAACCACGCTGCCCATTGAAAGAGGACTGGATTAAAAAATGTGTTACATATACACAATGGAATATTACTCAGTCATAAAGAAGGACAAAATTATGAACTTTGCAGCAACTTGGATGGACTTAGAGACTATAATACTGGGTGATCTACCACAGAAACAAAAAACTGAGTACCACATGTTCTCACTCATAAGCGGACCTTGAACAACTGTCATAATACTATAAGAAAGGAATTGGCAGTAGTGGGAAACCGCCATGGGAGGGTAAAGGTGGGATTGGCAGTAGTGGGAAACTGCCAGGGAGGGGGCATACCTCATCCACAAGGGTACCTACATAATGAACATTTGTAAACTTAACCCTGAATTGTACCCCATGTTTAAAATAAAAATTTTTTAAAAATTGTTTCCTACTATATTAACTTCATATACTTCCTTTATCTTACATTTAAGTACTATAGATAAACAAATTTTAGGGATTATGTACTTTAATAATTGAGTTACCTAATTTTCCCTTTTGTCACATTGTTTATACTATTGATATTATAACACACTTTATTTTTTTGTTGTTGATGTTTTTTTTTTTTTTTTGAGTTGGAGTCTCACTCTGTCGCCCAGACTAGAGTGCAGTGGCCGCTCCTGGCCACTGCAGCCTCAACCTGCTGGGCTCCGGCGATCCTTCCTCCTCAGCCTTCCAAGTAGCCGGAATTACAGGCATGTGCTACCACGTCCGGCTGATTTTTTTTATTTATTGTAGAGATGAGGTCTCGCTGCCCAGGCAGGTCTCGAACCCGCGGGCTCAGGCAATCCACTCACCTCAGCCTCCCAAAGGCACGGGATTACAGGCTGAGCCACCGAGCCCGGCTTAACACACTTTATTTTGTAGTAGAGTTAGGTATGTCAATAATTTTTTTTATTTTTAAGTATTACTCTTTGCATGCTTTCTGATTAAATTAATATTTCATCTTCATTAGAGAGCAATAATTTCATGCAAGTCATAAACTCTTAAAGATACACATATAACCAAGTTGAAATGAATATACTAGTCTAAATTCCTTCCTATGATGAAAGAGTGAAACTGGATCAGAGAATTTCTCTTCCCCAATATCTAAGATAAAGAACAAATCAAATGGAAAGTCAGTAAAAAAATACAATAGCATCCACTGATAAAAGGAAGACGAGAAATCAAGAGACTGTGTAATTTGAGATCAAAGCATATTTTAAAGCTTTACAGAATTCTAAAATATGAAACTTAGTCATTACCTGAAACATGCAATGTTAAGAGTCCCCACTGAATCTAAATTCTGCCAGGAAATATGTGTGGTCCCGGGCAATTCACTAAATATTCTGGGTCTCATTTTTTTCCAAGCATAAAACAAAGCGGAACTATTTCTAAAGATGTTATATTAAACAAACACAAAATTTCAAAGCATTCGGGGAATATCTTTCGCAGAGAGATGGCTTAACATGTGGAGAATGGCATATGATCAGATAAAAGTGGAAGAGGACGTATATGTGAAAGCTGTCCTATTTTTTCATATTATCTGTATCAGAACAGTAAAATATTTGACTCCTTTCTCACTAACTGACTGTAAAATCATGACAGTTAGTTAAAACAAAACACCAAAAAAATAGAATTCCAGGAAGTGCCATGGAAAAGACTGAAAAATAGTCACTTTCACATTGGAGGTGACTGACTTATATGTTCCCTAAGCAACGGTGGTTTGTATAAATATCTGGAAGAAAGATGGCCCTACTAAAGTGGAATTGAAAGGGTGTATTATTTAATTGCTGACGCTGATGGCTGCCACACTCCCCCTTCCTTCCTGCTTACTGGATTCCTTTCTTTCACTTCCATGACAGCCATTTCCTCCCTCCCCAGTGTAGAAAGCCCCAGGGTGCTCTCCCCATGGACTCCTCATTCACTCACCCTGCCTATTCATACAGCTGCTTCCTCTCCCATTGTGGTTTCTGGCTGTCGATTTTCCCTAATAAGTACAGAGCCACCAACAGAAAGCAAAAGTTGAGTGAAAGTTCTAGGTTTTCAGAAATTCTTACATTAGAGATCCACCCTCCCTTTTGTTTTCTCCTGGTGGGTATTTTTGGAAACGAGGGAATCCCCTGTTACAGTGATGTAACAGTAGCTATAGCAAAAAGGAAATAGGAGGCAGGGTCCCTTTTACTCTAGAAGTTATCAAAATATTTACAAAGAATGAGAGCTGCCTGCTAGCCAAGATGGACAAAGGCATACACCAAGTCTGTGAGGGCAGGCTTTCCTGTTCCATGCACAATTCTGTTCCTTCGCAGGTTTTTCTCCAGACGTGAATGGAGCTCCTTCTTAGAAAGAACTGACTCTAACATTGGAAGAAGGCTGTTTCCTCAGGCTTTTGTATTTTAAAAAGGAAAAATTCTTCCAGCTTCAAGCATGGCGTGCTCTCCTTGGGCAATAAGCTGCTAGGTGGGGAGACAAAGGGTCAGAATGTGTTTCTTGTCTCCAGCCTGTCCAGTTGACCCAAATAATCATCCTATAGCATACTGTGTCTACACTAAAAGGCAGACAGCCTGTCAATCTAAATGCAAGACTGCAAAGGAAATAAGGAAACATCCCCTGCTTGATTAACTACATTAACTCTTTAAAAAATATTTGTTATTCTAAACCATTATTTTAAAAATCTATACTTCCATGGGCTTATTTTTAAACAATAGAAAAATACATTTGCAAACACACTTCTATAGATAGTTTCCCCGCCCACAAAAATAATATGCCCTGGGCCCTGCACACCATGCCTGCTACATCCTCTGAATCCTTCTACTACTATGGTTTTAATGTTTGTTCCCTCCAAAACTTGCATTGAAATTTAATTACCTCTGTAATAAGATTAAGAGGTGAGACCCTTTTTTTTTTTTTCAATTTTAAAGATGTGGGGTACAAGTCATGATTAGGTACATAAGTTGTCTACGCACAGGTTAAGTTTGGGCCTCCCATTAGTCATCACTTCACCTGGTTTGGGATCAGGTCCCTTACTGATGTTATGTGACTCCGTCCTCCCCTGGCAGTATTCTGCTACTGCCGATCCCTTTCTTATAGTGCTATGATAAATGTTCAAGGTACACTTATGAGTGAGAACATGTGGTATTCAGTTCTTTGTTTTTGTGATAGATCACTGAATATGAGAGACTCTAAATCCATCCAAGTTGCTGTGAAGTTCATAATTTTGTTCTTCTTTCTGGCTGCATAATATTCCACCACTACATTAACTCTTAAGAGTGAGTTGCAGTTTTGCAAATTATTTCCTACTATCAGCTCATGTTGCGTGACTGTATAATCAGGAGAAAATCTCACTATCACTTTGAATAATGACTTGCATTCCTTCCATCTTGACTCACAGAATATAGACATGTGTGAAGGGATTTCAGAGAATATAATTGTTGCCAACTGACTGTTTACGTTGAATTGAGAGGTATCAAGGTAATATCCACCATATTGTAATTGAAGATGTTAATCAGGAAGAGAGAGAGAGAGAGAGAGAGAGAGAGAGAGAGAGAAAGAGAGAGAGAGAGAGAGAG
>NW_007258662.1:137466-283841 GCF_000164805.1 Carlito syrichta
ACGACACACACGCACACACACACACACACACACACACACACACACGTGCACACACACACACACACACACACACACACACACACACACACACACACACACGGATGGAGGTTCCTTGTCTGTCACCCATGCTGGTGTCCAACTCCTGGCCTCAAGTCATCCTTCTGCCTTAGATTCCCAAGTAACTGGTACTACAGGCTACTACTGCCCCAGGCTTAAAATAATTTCTGTCCTTTTCATTGTCTTCCTGCTCTATCATTAGGGATCAGCTTAGGAAAAGGGAAATGAACATTTTTGGACTCACCTGCCTCAACTCCTGGCCTCAAGCCATCCTTTTGCCTCAGACTTCCAAGTAACTGGTACTACAGGCACGTGCAACTGCCCTAGGCTTAAAATAATGTATGTCTCTTTCATTTTCTTCCTGCTCTATCATTAGGGATCAACTTAGGAGGAGGGAAATGAACATTTTTGGACTCACCGACCTCTCTCTCTGTGATTGCTTGTTTTAATTTAATTTAATTTAATTGTAGAGATGAGGGGTACAAGTAAGTGTTAACTACAAGTAAACCGCATGCAGGTGAAGTTTGGGCCTCCAACTGGCCCTCACTTCCCCTGGTTTAGGACCAGATAACTCTTTGTGTTGTTACATGCCCCTCTCTCCACCCTTTCTCCCCTGAACAGTGCTCAGCAACTGCCACCCCTTCCTTTGTGCTAATGTGACCAGTGTTCGGGGCCCACTTATGAATGAGAACATGCAGTATTCAGTTCTTTGTTTCTGTGATAGATCACTAAGTATGATAGCCTCCAATTCCATCCAGTTTGCTGCGAATTCCATGATTTTGTTCTCCTTTATGGCTGTGTAATACTTCATCATGTATATGTACCACATTTTCTTTATCCAGTCCACTTTTGTTGGGTGGTTGGGTTGATTCCATGTTTTTTCTATTGTGAATAGTGCTGCGATTAACATTCATGTGCAAGTGTCTTTTTTGTACAATGGTTTATGTTCCTCTGGGTATATTCCCAGGAGAGTTATTTCTGGATCATACGGAAGGTCAATTTTTAGTTCTTTTAGGAATGATCGCACTGTTTTCCATAGAGGTTGAATTGGTCTGCACTCCACCAACAGAGCAGAAGTGTTTCCTTTTCTCTGCACCCACGCTAGCACCTACTGTCTTTTGATTTATTGATGAGGTCCATTCTTACTGGAGTTAGGTGGTATCTCATTGTAGTTTTGATTTGAATTTCACTGATGACTAGTGTTGCTGAGAATTCTTTCATGTATCTGTTGGCTGCTTGTATGTCTTCTTTTGGGAAGTGTCTGTTCATGTCCTTTGCCCACTATTTTTTTATTTTTTTATTTTAAAGATGTGGAGAACAATTCAGGTTAGGTGTACCAATGTTCATTATGCAGGTAGCCTTGTTGATGAGGTGTGCCTCTCCCTCCCCTGGCAGCTTCCTTCAACTGCCAATCCCCGCCCCCCACTCCTGGCAGTTTCCTGCTACTGCCAATCCCTTTCTTATAGATTTTTATTATGATAATTGTTCAAAGTATGCTTATGAGTGAGAACATATGGTACTCTGTTCCTTTTTTCTGTGATAGATTACTGAGTATGATGGACTCTAAATCCATCCAAGTTGTTGCAAAGTTCATGTGTTTGTCTTTCTTTATGGCTGCATAACATCCCATTGTGTATACATACTACATTTTTTTATCCAGTCTAGCGTCGATGGGCAGTATGGTTGGTTCCATGTTTTTGCTATTGTAAGTAGACTCTGCCCACTTTTTAATGGGGTTGTTTTGTTTTTTTCCTTTCAGCTTATTTGAGTTCCTTGTAAATCCTGAATGTTAGACCTTTGTCAGATAATAATTAGAAAATATTTTTCCCATTCTTCCCACCCTGATGGTGTCTTTTGCTGTGCAAAACCTTTCAGTTTGATGAGATCTCACTTGTTGATCTCACTTGAGATGACATTTGCTTTTGGAGATTTGATCAAGAATTGGCTGCCTACTCCAATGTGCATAAGAGTATTTCCTATGTTTTTTCCTAAGATTCTTATAGTTTGAGGTTTTATGGTTAGGTCTTTGATAATTTGGAGTTGATATTTTTATGTGGAAATAGGAAGGGGTCCTGTTTCATTCTTCTGCATGTGGCCAGACAGTTTTCCTGGCACAGTTTGCTAAATATGTTCTCCTTCCCCCACTGGTTGTTTTCCCCAACTATGTTGAAGATGAGTTGGTCGAGAAATTGATTTTTTGCCTCCAGAATCTCATTCCTGTTCCATTGGTCTATGTATCTATTCTTGTACCAGTACCAGGCTGTTTTGGTTACTGCAGCCTTGTAGTAAAATTTAAAGTCTGGAAGTGTGATACCTCCTGTTCTGTCTCTTTTGGTAAGGGTTGTTTTGACTATTCATCCTCTTTTTTGTTTCTTATTAATTTCTGAAATGTCATTTCCAGGTCTGAGAAAATTAATGTTGGTAATTTATGGGTATTGCATTGAATCTGTAGATTGCCTTGGATAAGATAGACATCTTGACAATATTGATCCTTACAATCCATGAGTGTGGAATTTTTTTCCATTTGTATGTGCCATCCTTGATTTCTTTGAGCAGCATTTTGTAGTTCTCATTGTAAAGGTCTTTTACTTCTCTGGTTAAATGAATGCCAAGGCATTTCATTTTTCTTGTGTGGCTGTTGTGAATGGGACTGTGCTTTTTATTTGACACTCTGCTTGTTGCTGGTGTATAGAAATGCAACTGTCTTTTGCACATTGATTTTGTATCCCAAGAGTTTAGCAAAGTCAATTATCAGCATGGGGAGACTCTCGACAGTTCCCTAGGGAACGCATATCGTCCACAAAGAAGGATAGTTTGACTTCCTCTTTTCCTATTTGGAGATCCTTGATTTCCTTCTCTTGCATGATTGCTCTGGCTAGGACTTATAATACTATGTTCAACAAGAGAGGTGAGAATGGGAGTCCATTTCTAGTTCCCATTCTCAGGAGGAATGCTTCTAATTTCTGCCTATTGAGCACAGTGTTGGTTATGATCACAGATGGCTCTTACTATTTTGAGGAATGTTCCTTTTATGCTTATGTGCTCAAGAGTTTTAATCAAGGAGTTATGCTGGATTTTGTCGAATGCTTTTTCTGTATCTAATGATATAATCATGTAGTTCTTGATTTTACATCTGTTGATGTGCTGAATTATGTTTATGGTCTTGTGTATGTTGAACCAACCCTGCCTGCATCCCAGGAATAAAGCCTCCTTGGTCGTGGTGGATGATACCTGACATGTGGTGTTGGATCTGATTTGCTAGAATCTTGGATTTTTGCATTTGTGTTCATCTAGGAGATTGGTCTGTTATTCTCTTTCCTCGTTGAGTCTTTGCCAGGTTTGGATATAGTATTCCCTCTTTCCTGATTGCCTGGAAACTTTTAGTAAGATTGGTATCAGCTTTTCCTTGCATGTCTTATAGAATTCAGTTGGGAAGTCATTGGGCTCTTTTTGGTAGGTAGATTTCTTATGACTGAATCAATTTCCAGGTGACTGCCATTTCTTTTAAAAGTGTAACTTTATTTTTTATTGTTTTACATTATAATTCCTGAGTGCAAAAGTCTACAATTGCTTCTGTACTGTCATTCACTTTGCTCTGAAAATTTTATAGCCATATCCTATTTCACATCCCTGAATTATTTACAGCTAAAGATTCAAAAGTGTGGGAGAATCCAGCAACAGGGTCAGATGCAGTGATAGGAGTGCAGCACCACCCTCCAGGACGGCCCTGCAGGCAGCAGGACTTCATTCCCCCACAGGCACCTCTATGGAGAAAGGAATTTGGGGGGACAGTGATCAGAGCCTGGGTGTCCAGGGATGAACTGCAAGAGATCACTGTGAAGCACCAGCTGGCATCAGTCAAGGTTTACCACTTCCGGAGCAAGAGTGTGAATGTGGTCGGGCCTTGACCCTGCCGTGCCTCACACTGCAGAGGGCAAGGATGTCCCACTGGGTGCATAAACACTGTAAAGAGAGGGAATCCTGCCCACGTGACTACACTCAGTGCAGGATCCAGGATCTCATCTGTGGCCCTATTAAGACACTTCCACCTCCTCATTCCCCCAGATGAAGACTGATCAGGCATAGGACTCACATTTGCTCAAAAAAAGCCAAAGTGCACATCACAAACTTGAAGAGAAAAAAGCCAGCAGCAGCTTGGGAATGTAGAAGGAAAACAGATGTTTAAAGTGTGGACTTAAAGCTGCAGGTCCCCAGGAGATGAAACCATGCAAACGGGCAGCCCTGAGGCAACTGTTCAAACCACTCTGATCAGAGGGACAGAAGAGAGAAGTGGACGCCAAGTGTACAGAATTCTCCCACAGAGACACTGCCAACATCTATGTCCCCAGTATGGTTGACCCTGATACCAGAGCAGCCTGCAGATTATCGGAAGGGACTAGGGTTTATCCAGTGCCTGTTGTCTCTTATTTCCTCCCTAGGACAGTGCAGGGAAATTTATTCACAGAGCCAGTAGAAACCAAGGCATCCTTAAATTCGGGTCCTGACACAGCCTTCTTTAAATTCAAACAAAATGAAATAACACCTGAACAGGAGGGACATAGGAAGGTATTTGAGCACATCTGGCAACAAGTGGTGCAGAACTCTCCTAGCAAGACAGATCAGTAATGTGGGTGCTGGAAGACCACTAATGGCAGCAAAGACCTTGTGAAAATTCATTTATTTGATTTAATTCATTGAAAAGAGGATGTTGATGGATCAATTCTCATTCTTTTCTTTACAGGTGGCGCATACTGCACTCTGTGGACACATTTAGGGTTTGGGACAATTCCTGAAAATTAGGGTTTAAAAAACAAGAACATCAAAGCTATATAAATAACAAATTAGAACCACCACCCATAATGTGAATATCTAAAAGGGTATTATATCTCAGCTTGTGAGAGTCAACCATAAACACTGGTGAATAATGTAGTCTATAAAAGGCAAACAAGAATACATACAAATAAACCTAATTTCTAGTCATATAAAAGTAAACCTCATGAACTGTTTTGAGGGGTCATTATTTGCTCAGCTTTTTATGGATTCCAAGGGAAGCAAGCTAACCTTTTCCTACACGAATGGTACCAGGGCACCAGTCCAGCCCCTTAGACAGCTGACCAGGCCACTGGACAGTACTGTGTCTGCAGAAAGATGAGATCTTTGCTACACATGAACTGTGAGAATGGAGTCCAGATCCAAAAGGAAAATGTTCCATGTGTCTCTGTGTCTGCATGGGTCATACATGTTGTGCGTACAGATAGGCAGGCCAACAGTAACTAAAGTTACTGTTTCTGTCTCTGTAAATGTTTCTAAGGCTACAATAACATCTTTTTAAAGTTTATCTCTAAGAAAAATAAATAACATAGTGTCAAAATGGGAAAATCATCTATTTTGATGTATTCTTTAATAATAACAAAACAACTCACCCTTGGCTCTTGATTATACACAAAATTAATGAAGTATGGGCTAGGTAGAAGATCACTGCTAATGTTTTAATTTCTTTTCAACATCATTATCTTCTATCAGCTTTTAGTTCTCTTGGTATCAATGATAGACACGCTACCATAATTTATATAGCTGAGTTTAGAACTCATTGAAGTGTCAAAGTTACCTCCATTTTCCAATAGCTATGTTAATCAAAGTGTTGTCTGGAACTCTTAAGACACTTTCTGGGAGTCCACAAGGACAAGTTATTTTTATTTTGTATTAAGATGTCTTTGTTTTTTCTCATTCTCAAGTGTATGGTGGTATTTGCAGATGTCAAGTGACGTATGTTGATTTCACAGCTCTAACGGGTCATAGAATGTGTGCTTGTATAACCTTTTGTATTAATAGCCTCTCAGTTTAAATGTACATATGTGATATATTGATGAGTACTATTCACATAAGCTACAGCTCAATAGTTGTCCAAGTGTAAAGAATATTTGAACCAAAAAGGTTAAGCAATACTATTAAGGGAGCCCCACTCCCCTTCTTCATAGTCTGTGGTGTAGGTTATGTTGTTGCTTTATGACTATTTCAGAGATGTTATTTGCATCATGGCAGAATTTCTAGCTGGTTTTCTGATGATACAGCTTTCCTCTGGTTTTTTTTTCTTTTTTGAGTTGGAGTCTCACTCTGTCGCCCAGACTGGAGTGCAGTGGCCACTCCAAACCACTGTAGCCTCGACCTGCTGGGCTCCGGCGATCCTTCCACCTTAGCCTTCCAAGTAGCCGGAATTACAGGTGTGCGCTACCACGCCCAGCTAATTGTTTTTTTATTTATTTATTGTAGAGATGAGGTCTTGCCAAGTTGCCCAGGTGGTTCTCGAACCCGCAGGCTCAGGCAATTCACTCACCTCGGCCTTCCAAAGCGTGGGATTACAAACTAAGCCACCAAGCCCGGCCTCCTCTGTTTTTTAAATTCCATGATTCCCATCTGGTCCACTCTTCTTTCCAGAATCCTTTCTTGGAGATCTCATTGCTGATAGAATTTTGCACACATAAAGTAATTTATCCAACTTTTATTTCCAATATGAATAATACTTTTATCATGTTCCAATTGATGTTGATTTTAATGGTATATGCATTTCAATCTAAAGTTTTATTTTATGAATTTTTAATAGGATTAGGCTAGAAATGTGAAAAACAATCAGACAAAGCAGTATGACTGAGTTTGCACCTGAAACCAGACTCTATTCTGTAAGCAGCCCTTTAAAAGCATTCACTGGGCCACTGCCTTACTAGACTCTGGTGTGACCATGTGCTTTTTGAGCTATGGTCGTTGCCATGTTTCTTGGCTTTGGCCCCTTTTCCTACCTTGAATCTCCTCTATTTCTCTCTAGTTTACTTTTTAAATAAGCTATATTTTCCAATCTAAAAATAAATAAATAAATAAAAGCATTCACTGGTTCCATATAGGAAGTACATACTATTCTCCCAACTTTGTCATATATAAGGCCTCTTCTCCACCCACATCTCAAACATTCATTGGGTAAAGAGATGAAGAAATTCTTCACTAAATTCTATAGACAATACAAAATTTCCTTTTAGCTAGAAAAATGGAGTTGACTTTAGAAATGAGAACAGTAGGCCGAGTGCAGTGGCTTAACTTGTAATCCTAGCACTTTGGGAGGCCAAGGTGAGAGGATTGCCTGAGTCTACGGGTTCAAGACCAGTTTGGGCAACTTGGTGAGACCTCATCTCTACAATAAATCAAAAATTTAGCCAGGTGTGATAGTGTGTGCCTGCAGTTCTGGCTACTTGGAAGGCTGAGATGGAAGGATGGCCTGATCCCAGTGGGTCGATGCTGGAGTGGCCATGAGCATGCCAAAGCACTTCAGCCTGGGTGACAGAGTGATATTCCAACTCAAGAAAAAAAGAGAAAAGAAAGAAAGAAATGAGAAGTATAAGCTAGTCTGAAGAGTTTCCTGTGGAATCAGTGAGAATCTGGAGGAGAAAAGTCACTCAACAAATGGTTAGACTGTCATTAGAGTGGAAATTGTTGGGCGCTTTTTGTTTATTCTCAAACTCACAAGAAAACTCAAAACTCCAAAATAGACAGGCTTTTAAACTTCAGCAGTCAATGTGTGTTACTAAAGTTATTTAAGCATATTTTGTGTGTCTGTAGTTCCCGGTACTCAGAAGGCTAAGGTGGAAGGATTGCTGGAGCCCAGCAGGTCAACGCTGGGGTGACTGTGAGCGTGCCATTGCACTCTAGCCTGGGCGACAGAGTGAGACTCCAACTCACAAAAAAAAAAAAAAAAAAAAAAAGAAAGAAAAAAGAAGTTATTTAAGCATATTTCATTTAAAAAATTTTAAACTTTTCTTTCTATTGGAAAAAAGAATCTATTCCCTATTTAAAAGGTATTTTGTCTACTTTTCATTAGCACCTAAAGTCAATTCCTTTATGCCACACTCCATGTAGCCCTAAAACATAAGACAACAACCCTTCAACACTGAGGTGGAGTTCAGAATCCTTTGTCATCTTACTCTCCAGCTCTACTGATTTAATGTATTGACTTTCCTTTAGTCATAAGTCTCATGTCATTTCCATTCTTTATTTCCATTAATGGACCCTCCCAGACAAACCATGATCTCAATTATTCCTAATATTCTGGGTACATTTAGAGTAATTTATCACTGCAGATTTATATCTCTCTCCAAAGAGTTGGATAAATGAATAATGCAGGTGAGGGTGTCAAGAGAACTGAGCTACTATTCTACTATTTCTGCTGGTCTTTACTGGTGTGCAGTAAAATTTAGTGTCATGATTTTATCATAATTATTATTACCTAGATTTAAACAGAATCTGTTGAGATCCTGTAATTTACTTTCTTTTAGTTGATGGTTTCTCAAAACAATCTTTTCATCGCCTGCATGGCTTTGACTGGGTAGAGGGTTCAAGCAAGGCTAATCTCCATTATTCTGTCAGAGAGTGCTAGTATTCTGGCAACTGGGCTTCTGGTTGTCAATCTCCTCTGAGTTGGATGGAGCCACTCCTATCATCTCTCCTCAGAGTTGATCACGTGTCAATTAATTGAAGGAAAGTCAGGTGGCTGATCTTGCAAAGCAGAGGACAGTTTGTTGACCCAGGAGTTGCTCTTCTTTTAATCTCTGGCAGAAGCAGCCATTGTCCTGCCTCTAAGTAGCTCAACATTGTCCTTAATTCTTCCCCTCTGCCAGAGCCCCTACTTTCCAATTTTGCTGCATTGAATTGTAGTAACTTACACTTTGCAATTTGTCAGGGTAAAGTCACTTCCCTTCTTTCATCTCATGAAAATAAAAATTACATTTGTTTCCTTTTTTGCTCACAAACCAAGGTCAAGTTTTTCTTTCTGGGAAAGCTGAAATGAGAAACAAACAAACAAAACCTGAAGTCTTACAAATTATAAAGAAAAATGGTGTGCCCCTCCTGGCCTTTCTTCACAGAATTTTCTTTTGCCTGTATTAACCTCAGGATGAAGTAGACAGAGATACAAGAGCAGTAAGACAAACTTTGCTCAGTGAATCATTACGCGAAAGAGAAGCTTCAAAAAAACCTCTAAAGGAGAGCATGCTGTTTCTCTCTGACTTAATCACTTTGCTCCATTGCCCTACATTCTGAGCATGAAACAGAGAAGGAAGAACCAGGAAGCCCAATAGAATCATGCTGAATGAATGAATGAACAACAAAAGGTCACTAGTTTCTAAAATGCAAGCTTCTAATGCTAGACAATGCCACCTTTGAATTCCTTTGCCTGGTTCAGAAATGTTCAGCATAATAAGTGTTCAATAGTTTAAGTAATATAGTTGAAGCATAAAAGCTATGCCAGCAGAATAAAAATGATTTGGTTACTAAAGTTGAAATGATTATAACTAGATAATTCTTCCACCTATCTAGACAAAACAAAACTTTGCTTTCGGCATCTGAGGGCTGTTGACACTTTTGATACCTGGGAACATTGGTCAGGATAGGAGGAGGTCACTGCTGAGAGCTAGGGTCCTTCACATAAACACTTTGGGTGCAAAGGTGAGGATCCTGGAGGATTAATTATGTTGGAAACAAAGTAACAAACCCCTCTCTAGTAAGAGCATTTCAAAGTCATCGGGGAATGGTGAGTCTGCCTTTAGGGAGTTAGTCTACAAGAGTTTGCATGAGTACACTTTGTCATTCTACAGTAGAAGGTGTCATTGGATGTGACAATTAGCTTGTGAGTGAAGTGGTGTTAGAAAAATAAAATTATCTTGAAATTAGAATCCTTAGTCGGGCATGGTGGTACGTGCCTGTAATTCCAGCTACTTTGAAGGTTGAGGCGGAAGGATCACCTGAACCCAGCAGGTCGAGGCTGCAGTGGCCGTGAGGGTGCCACTGCACTCCAATCTGGGCAGCAGAGTGAGACTCTAACTCAAAAATAAATAAATAAATAAATAAGAATCTTCACATCCAATTGCACCTGAAAAGAGCTAGGATTCCACCTGGGGTGTTGGCAAAGCCTGAGTGGCACTTAGACCTCCAGTCAGAAAATGATGAAAAAAGGGCAATGTCTATATTAATCCTGACCTTGTGATCCTAGATAAGCATAGCACATTGACCTGAATGAATGTATTCTAGAAGGAAAAGTCCAAGAAGCTCATTAACTAACAGCCATCAGCCTCTGCTGTGAATACAATAGTTACAAACTCAGTCCTAAACAGCCTGGTTGCCAGAGGTGGCTATAATGTGAACTGAGTATCACATATTTTCATAAAAACAAACAGAAACTCTTAGCGAAGAAGGAGATTGACTTCCTATGGAAAGCATAGAGGAGAAAAGTGGAGCCTAGGATCAGGGCTAAACATTTGTTCCTAAGCAGAGAAAAGCAATTTTTTATATATAAAAAATGTGTGTGTCACATGTTTATTGCAGCATTATTCATAATAGTAAAAACATGGACCCAACCATGCTGCCCATCGAAAGAGGACTAGATTTTAAAAATATGGTGCATATACACAATGGAATATTACACAGCCATAAAGGAGGACAAAATTATGAACTTCATAGCAACTTGGATGGACTTAGAGTCTATGATACTGAGTGATCTATCACAGAAACAAAGAACAGAGTACCATGTGTTCTTACTCATAAGTGGACCCTGAATGATTATCATAATACTATAAGAAAGGAATTGGCAGTAGTGGGAAACTGCCAGGGAAAGTGGGGGGGGGGCACCTCTCATCAACAAGGGTACCTGAACAATGAACATTTGTATACCTAACCCTGAATTGTAACCAACATCTCTAAAATTAAAAATTAAAAAAAGTATGTGTTTGTGTGTATGTTTGTGTAAGGGTATTTACATACATACATACACAGGAGTGTGCATACATAAATACACACATATACTTCTGTATGTGTGTATATGTATGCATAGGTATATATGTATGTGTATATATATGTATATGTATACATATGCATGTATGTAAATACATACATACATATACTTCTGTATGTATGTGTGCATAGATACACAGAAGTGTACACACATAAATATGCACATACATGTAAATACATGCATGCATACACTCGTGTGTGTGTGTATGCATGTAAATACATGGGGCAAAGACATTTCTCATGTGATTTTTAAATATTCATCTGCATTGGCATATCTGAAGTTTACTAGAAAAATTAAACTTCTATTGTAAAATTGATTGTGAAGATTGATGACATTTTCATAGGCCAAATGGAGAATAAATAAACAAAAACAAAAAAGGTAGGTAAAAGTATAGAAAAATGCTCAGAAAATGAAAATCATGTTCCCTATTTAAAAGCCATGCATAGAAAGACTGTCTTCACAGAACCTAGGGTCTAAAGTTCACCCAGACCCCAGCTCAGCCAGGCCAATCATCCTCATTTCCCAATGGCCCTCCTGCTCTCTCTACTGGCAGCTCTGGTGGTGTGCAGCTGTGGCCCTGTAGGAACCCTGGGCTGTGACTGGCCTCAGAACCACCGCCTGCTTAGCAGGAAGACCTTGGTGCATCTGGGCCACATGAGGAGACTCTCCCCTTTCTCATGTCTTAGAGACAAAATGACTTCAGATTCCCCCGGGAGGTGGTGCATGGCAGCCAGCTGCAGAAGGCCCAGGCCGTGTCTATCCGCCACAAGATGCTGCAGCAGGTCTTCAACCTCTTCCACACAGAGTGTTCCTCTGCTGCCTGGCACACCACCCTCCTGGACAAACTCCTCGCTGGACTTCATCAGCAGCTGGGCCATCTGGAGACCTGCTTGGTGCGGGTGGTGAGAAAGGAAGAGTCTGCCAGGGTGATTGAGAGTCCTCCTCTGGTCTTGAAGAGGTACTTCCAGGGAATCCGTTTCTACCTAAAAGAGAAGAAATATAGTGACTGTGCCTGGGAAGTTGTCAGAGTGGAAATCATGAGATCCATTTCTTTATCAAAAAACTTGCAGGAAAAGTTTAGGAATAAGGATGGAGACCTGAGGTCATCTTGAAATGATTTTCATTGACTAATCTGCCATATTGCACCACCACATGTGCCTTTGGATGTTTCAAAAGACTCTTACATTCAGCATTTTTAAAAAATATATGAAGAAAGTATATGCTTAAAATATTCAACTCCAAGGGCATCAGTTCCTCAGAGATGACAGCCTTGATGTTATTTATTGTTTGTTATTTACTTATTAATCCATTTATGTTTATTTTTTTACATCATATTTATAATATTTAGATATTTTACATATAACATGTTCACCTTGTCATTGTGTTAAAATTTTAAAAACATGTTGACTTCTCCATCTTGAATTCAGTTTTATTATATTCTTATTTAGAAACTTGAGTTTATTTATTTTATAAACTGAATAAAAACCCTGGTTTTATAAATCAAATTGAAAAATAGATGGTAAGATGTGTCTACTCCTTCATTCCTTCCATTCATGTCAATATATAAATGGAATATTTCTTTCAAGAAATATGGATGAATAAAAGCTAACAGAATTCATTGTGTGTTGAAAATTCCCCTCATAGGGAAATAGACATAAAAGTGGTAAAAATATTTGCTAATATTACCTGCTACAAAGAGAAGTAAAGGAAAAGGATATTCTTCTACCAGAAACTTTAGATACAAATCATGCTAGGAAGGGATATAAAATATTAGATGTCCTTCCCAAGGTGCCTGGAAGACATGAAAGTACAAAAGTCGTATTGGCTGTTGGGAAGATGGGCTTGGAATGAACAATGAATGCCATGGACAAAGATATTAATTTGGGGTTTTAACTGCGTGTCCCAAAGCATGAGAATGAATGCAGTCACTTATAAACAGAGGGGACAGTGAGAAAAGAACCTGAACTCAGTCCTGCAGACCTCCAATAGTCAAAGGTAGGGGCAGAGAAGGACAGTCTGCAAAGAGCACTGAGGTGGAATGACCAGTGGAGTGAGGAGGAGAAATCAGGAAGAATGAAGGAGAGGCTAATGAGGGGAAGACAGTGTTGCTTTCAGGGAAGAAGAGGATTGAGCTCATCCCAATGGACCTGAAATCAGACCGTTGGTGACTCTAAGTGAATTAGCTTAGTAGAATTAATGGGACAGAAGTCATATGAGAGTAGGTTGAAGAGGAAACACAAAAAGGGAATTGGGTATAATTGGGTATAAGTTGTCTGGGAATTAGAAGAGAGAAATAAGATGATGCCTCCAGGAGAATGTGGGTAAACATCTTTGTGCATATTTTAAAAATGCTTTTGCAACATATTTTCCAAGAATAATTTTCAAAGAACTGATCAACTGGCACAAAATATGAATATTGCTTATTTATTTTCAATCATTATTTATTTGACTAAAATAATCATTTATTCTTATTCTAAATAATATTATTTTGTAGAGAGCTTTAATTAATGTTAACCCATTTGCCTGCCAATTTCTGGACTTTTTAATCAAGTTTTATAATTGTTTCATTTTATACGATCTGCTCCTTCATTTATTCTCACTTTTATGTTGGTCATTTACATTATTCATTTATGATTTTAAAATTTCTAATCTTCAACATGACCAATTTTTGTCAATTTCAACCACAGTCTTTGAATGAACACTTGTTTTTAATTTCCCTTGTGTCCAAAGAGTTGCACATTTCCTTTCCTATTTCTGCAAGTATTAGATGTCTAGAAAGTAGAACTAAGTCTCTCCCTATTCACATTCCTCTTTGGATTTTACACATATTCAGTTCTCTTTCTTGTTAATCTGCTTTAACATTAAATTCAGGTTTCCGTCAGCAGTTTTTAAAAAGCTGTGAGATGGGATGACAATGTATATTTCATTTTGTTAGAATGCCATACAATAGTCCTAGAACCTTTCATTAAAATTTTCTTTTCTTCCTTATTGCCATCAAATACATCTTTATTATAAATCTAATTACTACTGATAATATAACTTTTTTAGAGGTTTTTAAAGATTTAATATGATTACAAAACTTTCCTTATTGCCACACTCTTTATACAAATACTTTAAAACTAACTTGCTCATCTGGCTATGATAGACCAATAATATCTTTTATATTTTTAAATATTATTGCTTGCATTATTTCTACTAATAATGCTTAACTTTAGAATTGTTTTACAGTGGACAGGTTAACGTTCATGAAAATCATAAACATTTATGAGTTCCAAAATGGTTAATTATAACATCTCAGTAGATTGAGACACCTGATGAAAGTAAATGAAAAGCCTGATCATAAACTCTCTCAAAACCTTAGGCAAAGTTTAATTGGTAAGTAATATGGAGCAAAAATTACAACAGCAACCACAATTAAAAAAAAAAAAAGAGCAAGAGAGAATTTAATGATTGCTGGAACCCAGGTAAGAAATTGTTAACAGAAATCCATAATATGAACTTAGAATCACTCAAACCTCAAATATAAGATTTTGTATTGATTCCTCCATTCTGTGTTTGTATGTGTGATCTTGGGCATCCCCTCTGGGACTTAGTTTCTCAAATGTAAAGTGGAATGAAAATATTCCTATTTTTATTAGACCAATATATGCATTTAAGAACTTAGCAGTGTACCTTCCAGTGTATGAATTCTTACCATGTGGCTACCATCTCCTTACTTTTTAAATATAAACCTATCTCGGAATAGTAGTTACCTATTCCGTTGCATGACATTGTCCTTACCACTTTCAGAAAATGACTGTCAAAAGCTGGAATTCCATGGAATTCTGGGAGAAGTCCTGGAAAAGATGGAAAAACCTTGTGTCAGAGAAGTAGCTGGTTTTACATTGAGACAGCAACAGTGGTGGGTGTAAATATCTGAAAGAGGGAGTCCTCTCCTAGAGAGGGAGACATGATATTTACTGGCTGATCCGGACGCCTGGTGCTTTTCCACCACGTCCTCTTCAGTCCTGATTCTCTGAATCCACCCACTCTCTTATCAACAGTATCTTATCACTCTCTCTGCCTTACTGCACAGTTGCACAGGGGCTTCTGGTTCTGTGTGATTTCTGGCTTGATCGTTTCTTTTTTTTTTTTGAGTTGGAGTCTCAACCTGTCCCCCAGGCTAGAGTGCAGAGGCGAGCTCACGGCCACCACTGCAACCTTGGCCTGCTGGATTCAGGGGATCTTTCCGTCTCAGCCTTCCAAGTAGCTGGAACTATAGGTACACACCACCACGCCCGGCTAATTTTTTGATTTATTGTAGAAACAAGGTCTCGCCAAGTTGCCCAGGCTGGTCTCGAACTGGTGGGCTCAGGCGATCCTCTCACCTTGGCCTCCCCAAGTGCTGGGATTATAGGCGTGAGCCACTGCGCCCGGCCTGATGGTTTCTATTAAGAGTGAAAAGCTACAGGAAGAAAGTCAAATGGAGGTTGAAATTACAAGCAGGTTTGTGTCTAGGTGTGTCCTGATGAATATTTCTGGGACCTGAGAGAGAATACTCCTGTTACAAGAATGTAAAAGCCTCTGAAAGTAAAAGAAAACACCTAAATCCCGTTTGCTGCCTGGGCGAACCATACACTGCCTGGGAAGTGCGCTTCTGCTGACCATGTGGTGCAAAGGCAGAGTCCATGTGTATGGAGGGTAGGCTTTCTTCCTCCTAGGCGCAAGCCTCATCCTACCCTGGGGATGTGCCTCCAAAAGCAATAGGTCCTTTACTGGCAAGATCTTACCTAATGCTGGAATGAGACTGTTTTTTAAGCTTGTGTCTTTAGAAAATGAGCGAGTCAGACCGGGCCCGGTGGCTCTGTGGAAGGGGGCTTTTAAAAAACATCTACAATGTAAAAAATTAGGCTAAACATGTACTCAGTCTTTGCACAGTTAAACATGTACTCAGCCTTTGCACAGTTAAAAGTTTCCCTTCCTGGAAACTGGCAACAGCACTTGCTGGCTAGGTTAAACTGTCTAACAGCTTTTTTTTTTTGCTTCTGTGAACCACGCTTGCATTGCTTGAAAGGTACCTAGACCTCCAGGACGTTGTGGTTTAACCCACTTGAAAAGTCCCAGTGTGGTTTAGCCTTTCTTAAGCAAGTCCCTACAGCTAATCAGGGCCTCTTGCTGTGGGACTGTTATGTCCAGTAGGCAAGTGGCCGCTGGCCTGGCTCTTGGCTTAATAAAAACCTCTCCTTTTTATAACTTAAACTTCTGGTGTTGAAGTCTGTGAATTAAGTGCTCGGACCCTATTTCAGCTCAAGTCTGTAATTCCAGCACTTTGGGAGGTTGAGGTGAGGGGATTGCCTGAGCCTAACCTGGGCAACTTGGTGAGGCCTAGTCTCTACAATACACCAAAAAAAAAAAAAAAAAAAAGAGCGAGTCTTCAGCTTCAGGCATGGCCTGGCCTCTTTGGGCAACTGGCAGCTATGGAGAGGAATTGGGGTTTCCTGCCTCAGCCTGTTGTGCAAGTTACAACTTGCTGGCCTTCCTTATCCACCCTCTGGGGTGGAGCCAGGTCAACTCAGTGTGGGACTGTAGTGGTAATTTAATCAGAGGTACATCTCATAGGTGATGGCGTACTCAATGTCTTTGTCAGCAGCAAATGTGCCGTTTCACAAATTCATGACAAATATCAGATCATGTCTGTCTGTGTGAATGGGAAATGTACTCATAGCTACACTGAGTGGTGGTATTGGCTGCCCTTCCGCGTAGTCTAAATAGACAGTCCAGAAGTATTTTAAGAACTGTTGGAAAATTCTAATATTGCCAACGGATAGAGGTCTTTCCTCATGAAAATATATAGACGTTGGTGGAATTTGGGAGGTGTTTTTGTAACCTGTGAATTTGTGTACTTGGGATTGTCAACCAGGAGGGATGTGTGTTTGTGTGTGTGTGTGCATTGCTCAGTAGCAGGGAGAGAGGGACATCAATCTGGGAGGATTTCTTGAATTTTTGTCTCAGACAACCTATCCAGTGCTTTAGTTTGCTTCTCCATAAGTTGTGGGTGGGCAAAATTTTAGTAATACTTTAATAGACTGTTTTCCTTTGTCTTTCTTTCTTCCACTACTGCCTCTGGGTGGCAAGAGTGGAGAAACTTGGCAGTTAGTAAATTCTTCTTTTTCTTTCTGTGATTGCCTAACACCTTTCAAATATTATGATCCTTTCTATTTGTGGAATGCTGTAGAAGATTATATATATAATATATATGCACATACATACATGTATAGATATAGATACATGCACACACATAACATATATATATATATAAAATTTTACCTACTTTTGTTCATTTTGTTATATGTAACGTGAAAAAAAATTGTCTTAGCTAACTCTGGACTGACACTTTGCCCTGAAAATCTCTATGACCATATCATATTTCATCCAGGAGTTGTTGACATTATATACAGTTAGCCCTAGAACAATGTAAGAGTTAGGTGGCTGACTCCCTTTGAAGTTAAAAAATCCGTGTATAATGTTTGACTTCCCCAAAACTACTAGTTGCCTACTGTTTACTGAAAGCCTTTCTGACAACATAAACAGTCGATTAACACATATTTTGTATGTTGTATGTATTATATATGCTATTCTTACAATAAAGTAAGCTACAGAAAAAATATTATTAAGAAAATCATAAGGAAGAGACTGCTATTCATTACTTAAATAAAATGGATTGTTATAAAGGTCTTTTTCTTCATCATCTTCACTCTGGGTAGGCTGATGAGAAGGAATTTGTCTTGCTGTATCAGGGGTGGCAGAAATGGAAAAAAATTTACTTACAAGGGCACCCTTACAGTTCAAAACTGTGTTGCTTGCAGGTCAACTGCATATTCAAAAGAACCGGAGAAACAAGGGGGCGCTAACAGCAGCAGATGTGAGGGTGACAGCTGGTCTACTGCAGTGCTGAGCTGTTCACCCACCCGCCCAGGTTTCTCTCAGGCTCTGTCTGGCCTTTAGAAGCCGAAGGAAAATTCTCACTGGAAAAGAGGATGAGAGGAGACCCGGGTTGCAACTATGGTGGCCACCAACGTCTTTGTGGAATCATGGTGCAGCGTAAGTGGAAGCAGCTGAGTTTGAAGGCAGGTATACCTTGACCCTCGCTACCTGCCAGTGAACAAGTCCCCACAGAGGGCCAACAGGTATAGAAACGCAGTAATAACAGGGAGCTGCAATACAAACACTGCCCACATGTCTATACTACATGAACTGGAAAGGAAATCCAGCAGCTCACTGCTGATTTGTTGAGGTGCTTTGAAGTTCTCATTCCTCTGGAAGACTGCACCAGTCATGTGATGCTCCTTTGCTTAATGAACAAAAGTGAGCATTAAGAACTGGGCAGGAGTTGTAAGAGTCAGCAGCAACTCGAGAAATTAGAATGTAAGAAACTGCAAAATCTGGTATACTGGATCCTTGATTGTGGATAGGATTTGTCAACTTTATTACATTTAAGTTACAACTGTTTTATTGGCACAGATTTCTCTAGCTTACTTTATTGCAAGAATGAAGTATATAGTGCATATGACATACAAAATATGTGTTAATCAACTGTTTACACCATCTTTTTTTAAAGAAAAAATTTCACCAAATATATCAATATTGTGTAAAATTGTGTACCCTCAATGCTGGGTGGATGCCATGTTCGCCCCCACCAAGATTGTGTGGGTTGTCAGGACAGATCAAGTGCCCACAAGTCACCCTACTGGAGACCCAGATTTATAAAGCGTTTTTGCCCTGCTCACACCAGTGCCTTACCCATCCCCTTAATTTTTCTCTCTTCCTCCCAGAAACTAGGACATAAACAAATCTCTTGTCACCAGCACAAGTGCTGTTGGGACCCCCGGCTCCCTCATGGAGTCTGAGAGTTTGGAAAATACCTAAACATTAAGTCCAGAAACAGGGGGTGACTTGACCATGTAAATTTAGCAACCCCCATGTGCAGAGTGCTGAGACTGGTCTACTGGGGAGAGAAGACTCCAGCACCTACCCTCCTGACCAGGTTTCTCCTGTCCTGTGAAAAACAGAAAATAATAATGGCTCCTAGTCTGTCCTGTGCCCAAATTTGACTCTGTTCCTTACTAGCAGTGGTCTTTATGCAAATCTCTTGTCTACTCTTCTACTCTGAGTCCCGCAATCACCCCAACCTTCTGAGACACAATTTAGAAGACATGAATTCTAACAGTAAGTGTCAAACCACCTGCACAATGTTGCAAGGAAAGTTAGTGGCTATTCCTCAACACATCTAGTTGTATTGAATTAAACTGTTTTTCCAGCTTGCCATATTTTTCACAGCATTATTATTTTGGTTAAAGAATGTAATTCTGAGCCGGACTCAGTGGCTCAGCCTGTAATCCCGCACCTTTGGGAGGCTGAGGTGAGTGGATTGCCTGAGCCTACGGGTTCGAGACCCGCCTGGGCAACTTGGCAAGATCTCATCTCTACAATAAATCAAAAATTAGCTGGACGTGGTAGCGCACGCCTGTAGTTCCAGCTACTAGGAAGGCTGAGGCGGAAGGATCACCGGAGCCCAGCAGGTTGAGGCTGCGGTGGCCAGGAGCGGCCACTGCACTCCAGTCTGACTGACAGAGTGAGACTCCAACTCAAAAAAAAAAAAATGTAATTCTGCAACCACAGACCATAGGCCGGACCCCAGCTTTGACCTTGGAAAATAGCCTAGACATTGTACTCCCTAGTTTTCTTATCATTAATATGGGGAGAATAATAGTATTTTTTACATAGGATTATTGTAAGGATTAAATGAGTAAATACAAAAGGTATCAAAATATGCTTGACAAAAATAATTAGGACTGTTAGAGTGGCTACCCACTGGGAAGAGACTGGTTTTAGATAGTGACTAGATGGCAAGATCCAGGAGGCTTCTAGGTCCTGGGCAAAAATCTATTATTTAAAAACATTTTTAACACAGATACTGGCTTCAAAGTATATTCAATGTGTGAAAATTCATTGGGCTATATGATGAATATACTTGAAATTTTTGTATATTATACTTTTTTTAAGAGACAAGACCATGTTTCGTCACCCTGGCAGGAGTGCAATGACACAATCATGGCTCACTGCAGCCTCGTCCTCCTGAGTTCCAGCATTGCCCTACCACAGCCTCCCAAGTAGCTGGGACTACAGGTGCACACCACCATAACTGGCTATTTTTTTTTTTTAATTTAGAGATGGCAGTCTCCTATGTTGCCCAGGCTGATCTTGAACTCCTGACCTCAAGTGACCCTCCAGCCTCAGCCTCCCAAGTGCTGGAATTACAGGTGTATGCCACCTTGCCTGGCTCTGTATATTATACTTCTAAAAGTATAATGAGTACTTTTCCGGGAATGAGTAAAAACTGTTGAGAAATTTTCAGCCCTCCAAAAGCAGTGAAAGTGATGAAGTCCAAGTTTATTTCTCTTAAAGAAAAGAATTTTATCTCAGGTAATATCTGGGATAAAATTGAGTAAAGAAAAACTGCATTATCCTTCCACCCTTCAATGGTCCTTCCTACTTTCCACCAACAACCTTTGAATATATATACACACATATATATACATACACATATGTATATATAAATGCACACATGTCTATATATGTACCTATATTGTGTACATGCCACATACATCTTAGTGTTCATATTATAAGTATATATTACATATACCACACAAATATAGGTATATGCACATAGGCCATGAGGAGTGACAGGACCTGCTAGATTGGATGGCAGGGGAAAAACCTTGGGTTCATCTTTTTTTTTTCTTTTTTTGTCTTCACATCTAAGAACCCTTTGTGATTATTCTATAACTCTCTAACATGACCTGGAATTCTAGGCTGGAATATGCTTTCTCTGTGCTCAATTGCCTAGACAGCATTGTGCTTTGATGAAGAAACTTGCCTAGTTTAATCTGTGTTTTAGTGAACCGTGGGGCTTTGGTTCCACCATTTTTATCTTGGTATGCAGTTGGGATCATCTTTTTGTCATGTTACTGCATTCAAGAGTGTCCATATTTACCAGTGTCTCAAAACAAAACAAAACAAAACACAGACAACAATCAGGTAAGGAAACACAAGGTTCAGCCTATAAAAATAAATGGAATCTTCCTTTTCTTTTCTTTATTTCCACTACTCTAAACCAATTATTTAAGTGGAGAGACATCAGGAATTTGAACTCTTAAGAAAGATTAGAGCACCATCAATCTATGAGAACTGGTGGGGCAGGGCACAGGATAGAGTGGGACAAGGGCTTCTGTCCAAGACTCCCAGACCATAGATTCGAGTGTGATAGAAAGTTCCAGGGTAAAAATCCCAATAATCTTGAGTCAGGGCCACGAAATGGCTTATCAAGAGAGTTCATGCCATGTGGGGGGAAGAGTCCCTCAACACCTGTTCATCAGCTACCGTCCCATCTCAGGGGTGTCTGGGCCAAACTTCATTTTCTCTCTCATGTTAGATCTGACCTGGAGAGCAATGCTGAACCTCTGAAGTACTCTGGTCAGACGGGAGTCAATTTAACTTCAGGGAGCAGAACCCTTCAGAATGGAACATACATATTCTTGAAGATCTTAAGACCTGTGCCTCTTTTCAGCTGAAGACCACTGTCTGAAATACCATTAAAGGACCACATGCATAAAACTTCTCTTTATTTGGCAAGGTCAGAGCAGTAGAAAATATTTTGCTATGTTTCACAAATGAATAACATGGAAGCAACAGAGATCTCAATAAATGTAGAAAGTCACATTATTCATTAATAACGTTTGCTACTTTAAAAAGAGAAGGGCAAAAAATTTGATACTGGAGCCATTTTTGTTTTTTGGTGTTACAGCAGCAAGGCAGGAAGAAGAAATAACAAGCGGGAGCTTTAAAAAGGTAAGGTTCTGCTGTTTGACTCTGGCTTCTCCCAGGTGCTTCCCTTTTTCATTAAGTCTTAGGTCCACAACTGCTGACATGTCTTCTCCAAGAGCCAGTCCTCCTCAGAAAATAGTGCTCTCAGGGGAGACACAGAGCAAGAAAGTGGAGGAATCTGAACTGGGAACATCTCATCCATGCTCTGCTCCTCCATGTGAAACCAAAAATGGTGGAGCTGAACGCACTCGGTCACCATGTGCGTTGTGGCAGAAGAATGATTGTTTTGGAGGCAAAATTTTCAGGTCATGATTTTAAACAAGTTAACTTTCCTAAGTTTCAGAGTCCCCGAGAGAGAACCTGACCTACAAACCTCATGGGGTTGTTGTGATGATCACCTGGAACAATGTGTGAAAACACTGAAAATGACATAGCCCTGTATATACATAAACCTTAATATTTCTGTCACTGAAGTGCTCACCATGAATCCTAATCCCTGGGCATACAAGGGGCTGATTCTGAAGGAGTCTATTCCCCGTGGAACATTCTATTTCGCCTGCTGTGTAATCTCTTGGCTCCTACTTCTACTTGACACAGTACAGGCTCCAATTTTTCCAATCTGAAGAGCCCACCTGGAAGGTGATAATGTGTTACCAGACCTCTGGTGATTAATCTCTTCCATAATTTATAATATTCTCCTTGCTAGCCTGCTCTATGGAGTTCTAGAGCCCCCAGTGCAGTCTGGGATTGACGTGAGGGAGAATTATGGGAAACAGAATGTGAACAAAAGACTTGGGGTGACAGATAAAAGGAGTATCATAAAGTCAGTGATGTGAAGAAATGTAATACTTCACAGGCCTGCCTGGCTGGCCCAATTCTCCTTCCAGTTGTACAATGGACCTCTTGTCTCTTATAGGAACGTGCCTAAGCTCCCATATGAGGGTATCTGAATGTGGAGTGGCTCTGATAAGGAGAAAAATGTACTTTGGTGAGTTGCTCACAGAATGACATATCAAAAAGTTCAAGGGAAATCTAGACTGGAAGGATCCTGAAAACACCCAGGACACATACTTGGGCAAGAAGCTGGGGTAGATCAATGCTGTCGGAATTGCCGCCCATCTACATTGCTCTATCTTGGGAAGTCCCAGTAATCTTGTACCATGTACAAAACAAAAATGTGCCACCCTTTTTGTGTCAGAAATTTTACCAGAATTCTGCTTGGGGACTCTTTCCTTCATGCAGATCTTTGACAGATTTTAGAAGTCTGAATCGGACAGTTTTTAGTGCCTCAGAGGCGGGGCCCACTCTTTGAGGTTCCTGAATATGACACTTTAACATGAAGAGGACCCAATTTCAATGTCTTCCTCCGTCTATCTTTTCTTCTTCGTCTACCCATGTTTCAAAAGGTGACTCTGTAGCCATGCCTGCCATGATCTTTGGAGAAAACCCTAAGCAGATTAGGGAGATGAGGTGACCACAAAAGATTGAGTCCTTGACCTGGATAGCTCTTTGGCTCCACTCTCATCCGAGGGTAAAAGAAGACCATATAGCCATGAGGGAGCCTTAGAGAAAAAGATGAAATAGAGGGTGCAGGAATGAAGACCATCTGCCTCAAAGAGAAGAGACCCCTACTCAGGACAGATCAGTAGAGGCTCCTTGCCATAGTTCCCACCAATGAGTAACATCAAAAATAGAAGACTTTTTTTTCCAGTGATTTCATGTATGTAAAAGAGGGAGGGAAGAAACAGATCCAGTTTCATGTCCCCAGCCAGGACAGGATAGTCTGGACCAAGGATTGAAGGTCCATCAGACTATCCTCACACAGTTTCTCTCTGGGGAGTCTGTTTCCTAAGGTCAGCTAGAAAGCCCTCCTTCACCCTCTACTCTCAGGAAGTTTTCTCTCAAATAAATGTTGCCATAAAGTAACTGTTTTTCACATTACACATGCTCTGAAAAAAGATGGACTTCTGTTCCCCAAACAGCAACATTTATTCTTCACAAATATATTTGCTTCTTCTAAAGAGAGGGTGTTTTCTTTTGTCTCTGCTACATTTGGGAGAAGGTTAGAGGATTTCAGGAACTGGGCCTTAGAAAAGAGTTTGGCTCCAGTTCTTACTGAGAGCTGACTTGGAGTTTCCAAAGCTAAGAAAGGAAAGGCAGGGAGTCTGACAGTGGCATGGCACATTCACTACTATCTCAGGGTCCTTCATTTGTCATTCTGCCCACAGCCTTAAAAAATTACAGAAACATAACCATTTTTTTTTTTTTTTTTTTTTTTGAGTTGGAGTCTCGCTCTGTCGCCCAGACTGGAGTGCAGTGGCCGCTCCCGGCCGCCGCAGCCTCGACCTGCTGGGCTCCGGCGATCCTTCCGCCTCAGCCTTCTGAGGAGCCGGAATTACAGGCGCGCGCTACCACGCCCGGCTAATTTTTTGATTTATTGTAGAGATGAGTTCTTGCTGCCCAGGCAGGTCTCGAACCCGCAGGCTCAGGCAATCCACTCACCTCAGCCTCCCAAAGGCACGGGATTACAGGCTGAGCCACCGAGCCCGGTGAAACAACCATTTGACAGACATTTGGGGCTTTAAAATAGGAGCAAATCCATTAAAGAGCATGTCTCAGGGCCAGGATTTACCATTCCTTCCCTCTGGTCCATCATAACAATGAACTGTATGCAGTCATTGGTTAAAATGCTTGGGGTTATCCAGATTATCACAGGGCCACATATGTCCCATTCACCCTCCAGGAACAGTATGAGACAAGACACTGAAACCAGGCACACATTTAGAATGCAGTTTAAAAGTTGTTTTCTTTTCCTTTTTTCTCTCTCACTCCTAAAATGTAGTTTTTCTCCCTTTTTCCACCAGACACTGCCTTGCACTATGCCCACTTATCTAACTATGTGCTTGTTTCGAAATTCCAGGGGCTATCCTTGAAACGAACCAGACATGAAGACCCAGACGTGGAACTCTTTCCCACCTGGAGATTACTATAGGGTGGTTCATCTATCACCTGTCTGTAACAGAGACAGTGTGAGTGGCAGTCCTGGTGGACAATAACTCAAGACTGTCAACAGAAAACAATGTGCAGACCTGCACCCTACACCCTTCCCGCATGCTTCGTGTACCCAGTTTCCCTTTCTAAACCCCTGCACGTGGCCCAAAAGTTGAGATGGTTTCCTTGAGGCATGAGCCTAATCATCTCAATTGCTGGCCTTTGAATAAAGCTGCTTACCTTCCACCACCCCCTGTCTCTTGTGTATTTGACTTTTTAGGCAGCGAGCAGACAAATGTATCAGTTACAACATTTCATACACTCAAAACATGGAACTGGAAGTGTGGGAGTCTTGAGGCTCTGAGTTCAGAAGTGTAAGGAGTAAACTCTATGACTCTGAACATTTGGAGAACACCTTCCACCTGACCACAAGAACCTCTTCCATTCCTGAAGAAGGATTTTCCCCATTTTCTCTCCTTGAGTGACAAGACTTAGAGCAACACAACTCCTTGCTGTGCTTGGGGCTCAGCATGCAGGGATAGGAGAAGGCCAATAGAAAGACCAGGAACAAGATCAAGTGTAAGATCTCAGCAAACCCAGTAGTAGAAGGAGAGGGTAGTTTGATCAAGCTTGGGAAAGAAGTCTGCATTTACATCCAGTAGCAGCCCACTCTCCAGCCACTGGAACAGAGCTGGCTTCCAAGCTAAGAATATGGAAACTGAGCCATGGCCCGGGCACCTTGCCCAATCCCCCTTTTACTATGGCCCAGTTCTGAAAGGGATAAGACCATTCCCTAAAATACAGGGTTTTTTTTTTTTGAATGTTAGAAAAACTAGCCATTGTCCAGTGTACACAGAGATAGGTGAGCTTTAGGGTAAGCTGGGTGTTTGGGAGGACAGAGCAAAGGTGGATTGTAGGAACGATGTGGCAAGGCTAAGAGATGATCTAAGTACTGGTTATGGATTTGCCCTGTCTGTACTATTTATCTGCCTTGAAACAAATTTTGGATTGCATATTGAATTCTCCTCACTAAGCAAGTACCTGAGTGGGTACCTGCAGAGAACCTACATGGTGTTTGGCTTGATGACAGCACTATAGGGCAACAGAGTTCACAAAGCTTTTAATGACAGAATGATTCATGGGACAGACACACAGCACCTGCAAAAAAAAAAAATGAAGCAGACAGTAAGAAAATTTGAAGGTTGAGTGCATAGGAAATGAGGAAGGCCAGAGAAGAGGAAAAAATTACTCAGCTACTGGGAGGGAATGGGACTATTTCCATCACGAATGCAGACAATCCTCAGCCGCTAGGCACATGCGTGCACACACACATACTCATACACACACACACACACACACACACACACACACACACAAAACCCGACCCAGGTTCCTTTATCTTATGACTAACAAGGACGCTAAAGAACACATTGATGCCATTTGTCAGTACCGTACAGGTGTGGCTTGTTTTTGTGCACAAAGACAATGCCTGCAGGGATATTTCCAGGTTTGGGGGTAAATGACATTGGTGCCCTCCTTTCAGTCATTCCTTATGATGTTCAGGATCCTGTCCTCAGTGCAAAGAGTGTCAGTGCTGTGGGCACTTCTCTGTGATCTTTCACTCCCTCACTTTGCAGAACCATGGAATATCTCCTCCTGAGATACACAGGCACCAAAAGTTATGACAAGAGTTGTTTCTCTGGGGTCACATTGGACTACTGAAGCCAACCTGGCCAAATTCAATAGATGATTCTTCATCTTCCTTTACATCCTCGTGGTCTGGTTCAATGTCATTCAAGGGCTGAGTAGAATGACTGTGAGAAAAGAAGAACCAGAAAGAAGAGTCACCAAAAAGGAGATAAGTCCTCCAAATAAGTAGAAAGAAGAGCTACTGGAGCCACCTGTTATTGGAATTCCACCTGGAGAAGAGGAAGAGGTTAGGGTCTATGTAGACCATACAGGCTCCTCTCAGTTTTCTCATCCTTAGCTGCCTAGGGAAGCAGCCCTCATCTCCTACAGAGAGGTTCACATCTACACAGCAAGTAAAGCCTGGGAATAGTAATACTTGCTTTTATTACCTATTAATACTATGCATTTATCTTTTCAGGTATGCCTCTCAACTGAAGTTCAGATTGGATAAGTAACCAATTTGGTGGAAAATCCAGACTGGAGAACTCAGAGGATGTGACTCTCAGGGCAGTCATTCTTCTCGCACTCCCATGGCCAAAGACTATTCATCCAAAGGGGGGTGGTGGTTTAGAAGGACTGAATGACTCACTAGCTGTGGTCACATAACACGTCATGCCTAGTGCCAAGATTTTCTCTAGAAAAACTCACCTAGGGTGAGGCAATCAAACGAGATGTGGACACACAAGGGGATGCTGAGAGACCTGTCCAAAATTAGGTGGGCACACTACAGGAAAGATCTCTTAGGTTAGCTTTGTTTCCAGCCCTGTCTCCCTCTTCCCCTCCCTAACTCTTGCATAGTCAGGAAAATAAGATGGTCCTGTAAGCAGGAGCACTTGTTAGCTGAAGATTGGCAAGAGTTGAGAATCTGTTTTATGAGAAAACATTTCCATTGCTTTGTTCCTCCACTCGAGGCCCCCATTGTTGTCCCACATCAGGGGTGTCATTTACATTGTGCAGAGCTGTGCTTTAGGAGGAAGGAGACACAGCAGGAACATGCTTCCTGGCACTATCCAGCACCAAGCCCAATACCCACCCATATCTGGTTGGCAAAAATGAAGAAATAGGCTGACACCCCATGATGACCTGAGCACAGGGTCTTCAGAGCCCAAGATGATGCCCCAAATTTCTCTCTGGAGCCAAATCCTGTCTCTGATTCCTGGGGGCTCTGATTCCTGGAGGCAACCACCATAGTGGGGATGAAAACTGAGAACTGAACCCAAATGCTCAATTAGAACAGAAGTACAGGCTAGAGAATGGGCTTTACTTTTGAGTTTGCCAATTTCCCTGCCCTGGCTTCTCCCTTTACTCCCATCTGAAGATCCGCCTTCTAGAGCACCACCACCAAAGGCCATCCTAGTATCTCTGTTTCATTCTATCCTGTGGGGCACTGCCACATCAGGTTGTCCCATTAGTCAACTGTGGATCCTCACACCTTCTGCCACCTGCTTAGTCATGTCTAAAGGGGAGGAAATACAGAAAAAATGGAAATAAGGAGGTTCCAATATTTGATTAAATAATTTCATTTTTGTTTACTCATCTAAATAATTTCATTTTTGTTTACTCATCTAAAAAAAGGAGATTTTTTTCTTTTTTTTTTTGAGTTAGAGTCTCACTCCGTCATCCAGGCTGGAGTGCAGTGGCATGCTCATGGCCACCTCAGCATCAACTTGCTGGGCTCAGCCTTCCAAGTAGCCGGAACTACAGGCATGCTACCATGCCCCACTAATTTTTTGATTTATTCTAGAGACGGGGTCTTGCCAAGTTGCCCAGGCTATGGACTCAGGCAATCCCCTCACCTCGGCCTCCCAAAGTGTTGGGATTACAGGCTTGAGCCACACGCCCAACCAGGAGGTAATTTTAGTAATTATCACATAAAAAACTGTGAAGATGAAATAAAGTTTGTCAATGACTAGTTGAGAGTATGGACACAGTAGATTATAGCTACCTTTAATAATAATATAACGTAACAATTAATAATAATCTGCACAATCCAGGATCAACAAATACAAGCTCAGAGAAGCTTTGATTAGAACTGAGGGCAGCTCTCCTGACAGCTTCCGAGTCAAGCAATTGATGTTCCCAAAAGGAATCTTCTAGGACAGAGTGTCTGCAGAATGGTGAGCAGAGCTCGGGTTCACAGTGTCACAGCTGTGCCTGGTACAAAAGAGAGAAATCAGAGCATGCTGAAGCAGCATCTTAGTGCTTTGCCTAACAAATCATAGCTATTCTGTGACATGGATAAATAAATGATATAAATAATGTCTTCCCTCATCTTCACTTAGTTTTAGATCACGCTAGTGAAACTTTTCACAATGTTATAAAGACAGAGAGCATGTCAAACAATTTATTTTTCATTTTAAATACGTGAGGTACAATTCAGGATTAGGTATACAAGGGATCACCATACAGGTAAGTTTTGAGCCTCCCTTTGATCCCCACTTCACCTGGTTTGAAATCAGGTACGATTATGGATGCTATGTGTTCCCCCACCCCTGGCAGTGTTCCATTACTGCCAACTCCTTTCTTATAGTATTATGATAAATTTTCAGGGTCTGCTTATGAGTGAGAACATGTGGTACTCAGTTCTTTGCATCTGTGATAGATCACTCAATATTATAGACTCTAAGTCCATCCAAATTGCGGCAAAGTCCATATGACAAACAAGCAAAATTTACAAGGGGAAGTGGGTCATGGGAAATGGGATGTTTTAGGGTTGCTCCTAAAATGTAATATTCATAGTATGGAATAATATTCAGCCAAGAAAAATCACAACACTTTACATCAAAAACTATTTCCAATGCAGGAATTAGGCATATATTAAGAAAGTACCAAGCGACTCAGTAATGAAGAAAAATAATATTGCTAAAATAATTGAAAAAATTAAATGATGAGTAAAAAAAAATCAGCATTTTAAGTAAAGACAGGATTCAGTTCTGCAATTATAAGACTCTGAGTGTTGCATAAGTGGGGGAGGATAGCACAGTACAAAATTGAGAAGTACTTACTTATTAAATGTCCTACATGCTTTGTATAAAATACCACTAAAAAGGGGAGGCATTTACTTACCTGTGATATTGAAGCTTTCATAATGAAAATTTTGATCACTTTTCAGTTACTTCAAAATATACAGAAGCTTTGATGTAATTTTTAACTTTATCATAATGGAAGGGGCTAGCCTCCTTAGACATTTGTTGACAAAATTATTATTCTTTTGAAAGCTATTTGGAAAAAAATATTAAAATGCTGCCTGCCATATTTCACATTGTGGAATAGGAAGGATATCTCCTGTAATTTGGAAAAAAGATTCTAGAAATTTCCATTAAACTTTGTTGTTCTTTCTTGATGACTTAGAAAAAAGGAATTATGCATTTACGCAGAGAGAAATATGTCAGTTTTAAATTAAATCATAGGTCTCATTTTTAAATTAGTCTTATTTGAATTACATTCTTAATTCTTACATTTATATATTTTAAGGATATACAATATGCCTTATAACATTTAAATATCCACTATAGAATTAAAATGAGTTAAAACAAATTGCTATATCCAGACACAGAAACATTACCAAAATGTTAAATTCTCTCACACCGTATTTTTTAATTAATTCTACCCTTTATTCATTGTCTTAACTATTATTATTATTGTTTTGCATAAATAATGGCATTTGTGTAACAGAAAAGCAAGTAACACAATATATAATTTCAAGTTAGTGTCTATTTTTCATATTTTTATTTTAAAGAATACCACAATGTATGTGATTATTTATTATAAATTATATATTTTTGTCTGCTATGGCTGTGTTCCAGAAGGCCCTCTAAAATGCAATTCATCCTTGACCAGGGACAAGATTCAGGTGTTTTTGAATATGTTTCAGATATGGCTAAATGTTTTATAAAGATTGGTTTTGTAAAACTATTTTTTTTCTGATAGACATAGGATCTCACTGTGTTGCCAGGCTGATCTCAAAATCTTGAACTAGAGTGATCCAGCAGCAAAAATATTCTAATGGAGAGTAATTCACTGTGTCTTCATAATTTATTCCAAGGAAACTTGTCTTTTTTAAAAAAATTGTTTACATGCATATCTTTTAGCAGCAATACAACAGAATCAAATATCATCACCTCAAAAATATATTCAAAGATTTGTAAAACTCAAACAGAACTTTAACTATGATGTTTGATATTTTATCATGATGTCTCTTAAAACAGTTTTATAAAATCTTCTGATCTGATAGTTTATTAGATGGTGCTTTAGAGAAGCGAAGCAATAATTGAGAGAAACAAAAATGGCAGAAAATTTTGCAAGTGATTTTCAATGTTGTTTTATTTTGTGCAAAAATTATTCACTTTTTAGATGATCACAAAGTATTAGGAGCCCAAATTCTGAAATATTCTCAATTTTAGTTGAACTTTCCAGTTATTATAATATTGTACCAATATTATAATAATGGTATAACTACATGAAGGTAATATACAAAAAAATCTGAGTCTTGTTTGTGTAGTAAAGTTCAAAATGAGTTATAATGATACTGGTAATCATGTTGGATATAAACCATTATCGAGACCATAAGAAACAAATTACTCTATTTTTTGATTGGTACAGTATATAATAGTCCATCGTGCTCACATTAACAGTGATGTCTTAACAAGAGAAGAAATGCTTTTGACATTTTAAAATGAAAGAACTTGGATAGGATCCAGTTTATGAAATCATTAATAAACTGGGAAAAAGATGCTATTGACATAAACATGCTACTGGCCAAGTATATTACAATGGACTATAGTGGCAGATGTACATTAAGGCATAAAAGCCATTATTTATCCCCTGAAAGAAGGGAACCCTAGAAATTTAGGATACAACATAGCCATTTTGAATCAGCACAACCATTTTGCTTGGACCTTACCCCTTGACATTTCCGTGCTGCGCAGCTTGCACAGTGCACTCGTCGTTTTACCCTATAATCATTAGCAGGAAAAATACTTTCGTTTTAGAAGCCACTGGTTACCCAGAACCCCTTAAGCATGTCCAGTCTTGCCAGCAATCTATCTTTTAGGCACTTGTATTGATATAATGTCATTGGCCACCTGTGACGACATCCAGCACACCACTGGGAGGCATATTTATTGGTATATTATTACCATATCACCATGACAACCTCCAGCCCAGCACCTGAGGTCATGAGATGTTGATGTCTGGCGATGTCAAGATACTAGATTCACGTGACTACTATGAAAACCAAAGAATACAGCACTGGACATTCCTTTTGACCCAGACGTCCTCCAGTTCTAAGTCCCCCTTGCTTTGAAGGCCCTTAAATACACCTAGTTTCCAGCCTTCCACGCTACACTCGCCTGAGTGCTGGTCCCCTTTCCATCTGTGAAAAGTGAATACTAAACTTTGCTTCCTTCTGCTTTCCTCTCTGTTGCAAACTTGCCTTATTTCCATGACACCGGCCTACCTTGACTCGGTTTACCCCATCACCCCCCAAAATGATTATGCCAAATTTGTGCCTTGCTTAATTCATACTCTCATTATGTGAAAATTCTGCTCTTGTGGATTAAAATAGGATTTTCTTTTAGTATTGCACAGAGGGCAATCAAACTTTTTAATTCAACTAGTAAATGGTAAATCATCATATCTGTCTTAAAACACGACATTAAAAATACCTAAGGATAGCTAGTAGGCATAAAAATCAAATAAAGTAACCAGGCTCGGTGGCTCAGCCTGTAATCCCGCGCCTTTGAGAGGCTGAAGTGAGTGGATTGCCTGAGCTCATGGGTTTGAGACCCGCTGGGCAACTTGGCGAGACCTCATTTCTACAATAAATAAAAATGAGCTGGGCGTGGTAGCGCGCCTGTAGTTCCAACTACTTGGAAGGTTGAGGCGGAAGGATCGCCGGAGCCCAGCAGGTTGAGGCTACGGTGGCTGGGAGCGGCCACTGCACTCCAGTCTGGGCAACCGAGTAAGACTCCAACTCAAAAAAAAAAAAAATCAAATAAAGTTAATAAATTTGGCACATAAGACATGCATTAAGTAATAAGTAAGACAGTATCAAATGCAAATCTACATTATGCTGACATGGAAAGCATCTTGACGCAAATAGACTACAAAGTTTTATCCATCTTAGCTGGGGGATGGCATTTTAAACCCAGTAGAAAAGGCAAATACAATTCTCCAGTGAAAACCATGACTATATCATAAATTAATATAAAGTTGAACACCTGATAGGGGACCCTTGCTGAAAACATAAGACAGAAAAGAATTTTTGTGAGTTGAAATTAATTTAGTCACTGGCTCATGTAACATGGCAAATCTCTTAATTGGAAAGGAGATGGAGAATCATTTTGAAAATATTCTGATCTGGGCTCGGTGGCTCAGCCTGTAATCCCACACTTTGGGAGGCTTAGGTGAGTGGATTGCCTGAGCTCGCGGGTTCGAGACCTGCCTGGGCAACTTGACGAGACCTCATCTCTACAATAAAATTTAAAAAATCAGTCGGGCATGGGAGCACGTGCCTGTAATTCCGGCTATTCCGAAGGCTGAGGCAGAAGGATCACCGGAGCCCAGCAGGTCAAGGCTGCAGTGGCCGGGAGCGGTCACTGCACTCCAGTCTGGGCAACAGAGTGAGACTCCAACTCAAAAAAAAAAAAAAAAGAAAATATTCTGATGAATTTGCTTACATTAAAGCCAGGAACTCATATTTTCAGAGTCTGGTTTGGGCACAAATATGTATACTTAAAATAGTGTGTTTTAATACTTTTCAATATCACACAGCCAAAAAGAAGGACAAACATATGGACTTTGCAGCAACTTGGATGGGCTTAGAGTTTATCATACTCAGTGATCTATCACAAAAACAAAGAACTGTGTACCACAAGTTCTCACTCATAAGCGGACCCTGAACACTTATCATAACACGACACGAAAGGGATTGGCAGTAGCGGGACACTGCCCGGGGAGAGAGGAAAGGGGCACATAACATCAATAAGGGTACCTGATCTCAAGCCAGGCAAAGTGGGGAACAAAGGGAGGACCAAAGTTTACCTGTACGATGTCCACTTGTGTACTTAATTCTGAATTATACCCTACATCTTTAAAATAAAATTTAAAAAAATTATCAGGAAAAAATTGCTTTGCAATATTCAACCACTTTCACGTTGTGGGGAAAAAAAATTTACCATTAAACTTTTATAACATCACCCCACAAGGGCACAGGTTTTCCTTTCTCCCGGGGGCCCCTCCGAGTCTCAGCCGGGCGCGGCCTGTGTCCACCGCCAGGTCCCAGGATTTCGCAGGTGCGTGCCCCAGGTGTTGACGCCTCTCCCCTTTCTCTGAATTCCTTTTCTTTCTCCGTGGAAACGACCCTGAATCGGTAACAGACGACAGCGCGACCTGACTCCGGCGAAATGATCTTGCTGAAATGTCCCACGACAGACATGGGGGCGATGCGGGGCGATGACGACAGAGCTCCCTCTGCAGTCGGGGACGAGAAAAGGCCGCGGCCATTCAGCCCCCGCGGCCCGCGGTCGCCAGCCCCGTGCGCCCCCCCGGGGATGGCAGCAGCATCCCGGGGCTCCGGGTCTCCTTACCCAAGCGGCGCCTCTGCCCCGGGTGCGGGCGCCCTCTGCCGGCCGTTGAGCGCGGCCGAGGGAGTTTTGCGCTGATGGCCCCGGTAAAGCTCAGCTCCATACCTCACATTTCACCCGTCTATACATATTGTCTTCCGTTTTTCCAATCAGTTATCTTATTCGTGTGAGTTGGTAGTTCCTTTTAGCCAGGAGAGCCTCAACAGAGGAACCATGGTCCTCATTGTAATTCGCTCGCTGTCTGGGGCAGAGCCTCAATTCTGACAGGTCTTGTCTCGCACGCACATGATGACTTAGGGTGAGAACATAGTAAATATGGTTATTGCATACTCGTAATTCTCGGAATTATTCACTTTGTTGTTCACATTTTAGAGTCTCAAATATAATTGCCGACTGTTAATTTCATTTTGCCAGTTACAGAAAATAGTCAAGATACTACTTCCTTGCCGTTTGGCCCATACAGCTACAAATTGGAAGTGAGAGAACATTTTAGTGAACATATCAGATAATTTGTAATCAATAAAAGTAGGAAGACATCAAGAAATATCAGTGTGTTAGAGATGAAGTGTAAGGCTTTCTGGGAAATACGTGATGGACCCATATGTGCAGTGTGCTCAGGCATCTAACGCTGTGGAAAGGGGGTGGAGTGTGGACTCTGACAAAGGTTTTGCCATTTATCTACTAGCTTGTTTTATTTATACACACCCCATTAGCTTGTGGCTTTTTGGTAAATGAGATATTAACAGCTCAGTTTCAATTATCTTGGGAAGATTAAGTGAGCTCCCCAGAAACGGAAAAAGAATTTGTAGTCACTATCATCATTATCATTTTTAATAAAGAATTTGTCAGGTAGGACTTTGGAGGTCATAATCAGAGCAACATTGCAGCATTTAATTATTACTCAATTCAGGATAGTGCGCCATACAAAAAGGAAAGCAGCATCAAGGAATATGCTCCTTATCCTCAAATAAAATTTAAAAACATTCTAATGGAACCTTGCCATATCCCGTGATCTCCTTGTCATAGCATCATTCATATAGAACCTGTGATACTCTAGTAAACAATATAACCAAATATTTCAAGTTCAGATCATACGACAGCGACAAAAATGTCAAGTATAATTATTTTCAATCCTTCCTCAAAAAGAGGTCCTGCTATGTGTGCTCACAGAAAACAAGGGTATGGATGAGAGAAGAGAAACAATAGTAAGTTGCAGGAGGCTGCAAGAAAGAATATGCTGGTGTCTGGAAAAAAAGAAATGTGCATAGAAGAAGCTAGTAGATAAGGGTGATTCAGGGAGTGAACGGTGAAGCAGTATTTATTTATTTATTTAGAGAGATGGATCTCGCTATGTTGCCCAGGCTGGAACACAGTGACTATTCACAGGTGTGATTATAGCTCACAGCAGCCTCCAGCTTCTGGGCTCAAGTGATCCTCCTGCCTGAACCTCTTGAATAGCTGGGACTTCAGGTCAGTGCCACCACACCTAGCTTAAAAGAACATTTTTAAAGTTTTTATAATTACACAAATTCCATATAAATGTATTGGTATTGATATTGATATCTTTAAGTATATGAAAATTGTTCAAATTTCAATCATTTCAATTTTAGTATATGTGTCGCCAAAGTGAGCGTGGATCTCAATCATTTCAAAAAAGGCAAAACACCTTTAACCATTAAGGGATTCTTCCTCAACTCCAGTGTCCTCACAAGAGGTAATCACTGTTAAGAATTTGGTAACACTTCAGAATTTTCATTTACACGGTGTGGGTTTTTAACTCTTGACTAGTAATTTCTTTCTATTCAAAAACACTATACAATTTCTTCTTATTGTGGAAAAACAATTTAACAAAAATGAGTCAATATACTGTATAATTGAAGAAGAAATAAAAATCTTTGAATGGAGTCAATATGTATAAGCTTGAAGTGACATACTATTAGATGAGACCCAATCGACCAAAATTTAAATGGAAGTTGGGAAGTCTGCTTCCAACATCCTGGGTTTTCCGATGAGCCAGCTAAAAAGGAGAAAGCACTTGTTGATCTCCACTTCTCAATTCCAGTCTCACAGTGTCTTGGGCACAGCAGCTGCGTCCTTTCCTTTTCACAGAGACACTGGTTCCTTGGGAACACCCCTTCACAGCCAGGCTGGAGTCCTGCTCAAAGTCTCTTCCATCTCCTGCACCAATCAGGTCTCCAGAGATGCTAGCTACTGACCGAGTCCAGGGAGGAATTTCAACCCTGTGTGCTGAAAACATTGGAGATCTGCTGGGTCTTCTCATGGAGAACAGAAATGGCGTGAGCCTTTTGGAATGTGCTGCTGCCCTGGGCACCAGGGGAACCTGGAAACATTCTTGTCTTTCAGACAGGAATCAAAAGGAGAATTCCCCTAATTTAGCGCAGACATGTGAAGTTCTTCTGCTCTGGCAAACCATGGCTCTGGGCCAGGTCACAGCCCAGGTGCAGAATGGGCTGGAGAACATCATCCTCAGTGTCACTAGAGAAGATGTTGGCAGGGTCACTGTGGGGTGCTGGCGGGGAACCGTGTGAGGCTTCACCCAGCTGACTCAGCACCTTTTTGTGAGATTCTTACATAGTGAGTCCAGGAGTTTCCGTTTTTGCACTCAGTCCAATGTTGTTTTCGTTTTGTCCACCTTCTCTTCTATGTATGAGCCTCAGAGGATGTCATAACTCAAACTCTTCTTTTGTATTTACTACAGTGGAAAGAAAACACATTTGGAAAATGAGAAAAGTCTCCATCCAATAGGATGTATTCAACACTGAGACCCAGTGTTGAAATACAAACTTGTCTGAGTCTCAGTCTATTTCTCTTTTTGAAATCTAATAATAATTCTTAGAGATTTGATCCTGGACATCATTTTTTTGTTTGTTTTTTGTTTTTTAAAGGTGTGGGGTATAATTCAGGTTTAGGTATACACGTGGTCATTGAACAAGTAATGGGCCTCCCTTTGGTCCCCATTTCATTTGGTTTGAGGTCAGGTACCCTTATTGATGTTGTGTGTCCCACTCCCCTGGCAGTTTCCTACTACTGTCAATCCCTTTTTTATAGTATTATGTTAAATGTTCAGGGTCTGCTTATGAGTGAGAACATGTAGTACTCAGTTCTTTGTTGCTGGGATAGATCACTGAGTTTTATAGATTCCAGATCCATCCAAGTTGCTGCAAAGTCCATAATTTTGTCCTTTATGACTGTGTAATACTCCATTGTGTATATGTACTACATTTTTTAAAAATCCTATCCACTTTCCATGGGTAGTACAGTTGGTTCCAAGTTTTTGCCATTGTGAGTAATGCTGACATTAATATACATGTGCTGGTATCTTTTTTATAGAATAATTTGAGTTTCTCTGAGCATATTCCCAGTAGGGAGATTGTGGGGTTGTATGGAAGGTTGATTTTTAGAGCTTTTAGGAATTGCCACATTGTTTTCCATAGAGGTTGTACTAGTTTACACTCCCACCAACAGTGTAGAAGTGCTCCCTTTTCTCCACATCCTCTCCAGCATCTCTTGTTTTTTGAGTTATTGATGATAGCCATCCCGCCTGGAGTTAGGTGTTATCTCATTGTGGTTTTTGGTTTTGTTTTTGAGTTGGAGTCTCACTCTGTCACCCAGACTGGAGTGCAGTGGCCGCTCCTGGCCACCGCAGCCTCGACCTGTTGGGCTCTGGCAATCCTTCTGCCTCAGCCTTCTAAGTAGCTGGAATTACAGGCATGCGCTACCACGCCAGGCTGATTTTTTTATTTATTGTAGAGATGAGGTCTCGCCGCCCAGGTGAGTCTCGAACCTGCGGGCTCAGGCAATCCACTTACCTCAGCCTGAATTTACAGGATTACAGGCTAAGCCACCGAGCCCGGCTTCATTGTGGTTTTAATTTGCATCTCTTTGATGATTAATTAAAGCATTTTTGAGCATTTTTCATGTATCTGTTGGCTGCTTTTATGTCTTCTTTTGAGAGGTATCTATTCATATCTTGCCCACTTTTTGAGCATTTTTTCATGTATCTGTTGGCTGCTTGTATGTTTTGAGCATTTTTTCATGTATCTGTTGGCTGCTTGTATGTCTTCTTTTAAGAGGTATCTATTCATATCTTGCCCACTTTTTGATAGGGCTGTTTGTTTTTTTGTTTGGGAGAAGGTTTTTTTAGTCTAGAAATATATTTTAACAGATTAATATGTCGTAAGCACATCAAATACAAGTGTGTTCTTGTCATCTTGACATTTATTATCATAAAACACATACAAATCTGTCATTCAAAGGTAAACTTAACATTTATGCACTTACAGGTTATACATGGTATAGTTAGTAGTTGGGAAAAGTGTAAATAACTGTAAAGATGCAGTATTAACTCATAACTGCATAAAATTAGCTATGGTGTATAGTATATTCATAAATAATTTTGTGGCCACCTCCCGCTGCTTTGTGGTGAATGCAAGTGTTGTAAGATTCTGTTTAACACACCACGTGATGCTGATGTTTCTGTGTGAGCACTTGGTCTCCCCAGAGCCAATCAAGGAAATTATAAAGAATGATTGTGTATATGGGAACAAAGGTGGGGAGGAGAGGGTATCAAGATATAAATCTTGAAGACATTCTAGAGCTAAGAGGCCAACCAGAGGAGTTAACAGCAGGTGACTTGATGAAGAAAAGTGCTTCCGACTCAGTGCCAGGTGATTGGAAAGGAAACAGAAGAGGCAGGTCATGGTGGCTCATGACTATAATTCCAGCACTTTGGGAGGCAGAGTAGAGAGGACTGCCTGAGTCTAGGGCTTCCAGGCCAGCCCGGGCAACTTGGTGAAACATTGTCTCTATAATAAATCAGAAAAATGGCTGGCACACATTTGTGGTTCTAGCTACTCAAGAGGCTAAAATAGAAAGGTGGCTTGAGCACATTACGTTGAGACTGCAGTGGCCACGAGCATGCCACTGCATTCCAGGCTGTTTGTGTTTTTCCTTTCAGCACATCTGAGTTCCTTGAAGACCCTGGATGTTAAGCCTTTGCCAGATATACTATTGGCAAATGTTTTTTTCCCATTCTGTGGACTGTCTCCTCACTCTCTTGTTGGTTTCTTTTGCTTGGCAGAAGCTATTCAGTTTGAGAGGTCTCTTATGGCCTGGGCATTTGGGGTTTTGATCAGGAATTGGTTGCCTATTCCAATTTCTGTAAGCATATCTCCTGTGTTTTCTAAGGTTCTTATAATTTGAGGTTTTACATTTAGGTCTTTGATCCATTTAGAATTGATTTTTGTGAATGGTTATAGATAGGGGTCCTCTTTCAATCTTCTGCATGTGATCAGCCAGTTTCCCCAGCACCGTTTGCTGAATAGATTCTCCTCTCTCCAGTGTTTGTTGGTGGAGACTTTGTTGAAGATGAGTTGGTTGAGAAATTGAGGTTTTGCTTCTGGAATCTCTATCCTGTTCTATTGGCCTAAATGCCTGTTCTTGTACCAATACCAGGCTGTTTTGATTATTATAGCCTTTTAATAAAGTTTAAAGTCTGGAAATGTGATATCTTTTGCTGTTTGGCTGTCTGTAGTCATTTATGTTTCCATATGAATATCTGTATTGTTGTTTCCAGGTCTGAGAAGAATGATGTTGGTAATTTAATGGGTATTGCATTGAATCTGTAGATTGCCTTTGGTAGGATGGACATCTTAACAATGTTGATTCTTCCAAGCCATGAATATGGGATTTTTTTTTCATTTTTATATCTTCTTTGATTTATTTGAGCAGTGCTTTAAGTTTTTGTTATAAAGATTTTTCACTTCTCTAGTTAGGAAGATGCCGAGGTATCTAATTCTTTTTGTGACTATTATGAATGGGATTGTGCTTTTTATTTGATTCTCTGTCTGTTTGTTGTTGATGTATAAGAATGTGATTGACTCAGATTTTTGTAGCAGCTAAAAATATCTGAAACTCAAATCATTAGGTTGTTAATTATATTTACATCAAGAAGTTACAAAAAATCCGATGTGTTTTCTAAAATAATGTTATCATTTATAATTGTACTTACCTGCTTAAATTGTTCAGGGGTAGTTGCTGTTTTCAAAGTTTGAAATTTAATTTTTAAGAAAAAGTTTCTTCAGGATAGTAATTTTTAAAGACATTTCAGTTAAGTTGATTTTAGTTGCTATAATAGATAAACAGAAAATTGTTAGTAATTAGATGGCAATACAACGTTTTCTTTCCTTCATGTGGAGCTCAGCTCAATGCAGAAATTACTGATTAGGTGAATATTCGGTTGACCCTTTCCTGAACAGTGATTCAGGTACCTGATATCTTCTATTTTGTGGCTCCTTTGGATGTCTTCTATATCTTTCTCTTGACTGACTGCTCTGGCTAGGACTTCCAGTACTATGTTAAATAGAAGTGGTAATGTCATTTTTGTTATCTCTATTAACTCTCTTGATTTAAGAGAAGTTTCCTTTAACATAATCTGTTCCCTTGCTTCTTGTTAGAGACTTGACAAGAAAAATATTGACCATCTGAATATAGTTATCTACTAGAAGAGAACTTGATGCAATTACACTTGTCTATTATACAGAGAAAATATTGTGCTTCACAAATTTAGCTTTCTTCCATACAAGGATTGTGCTTGATGTGCCTCCTTCATTTCTGAAAGCACCTCTTTAGGAAATAATTACTTTTCTTGGGGCCCATGTTCATTGGCTCACTTTGATCTCTATCCCTTTCACCATTTTGTTTCTGTCTTCCCCATCCCTTGATCTCCATTGAAAATGTAGCTTTTTATAGGTAAGTTACATTTTCCCATTTTTTTTTCTTAGTGGGATATTGCTTCCATTCTTATATTTAATCCCATTTATATAAGCACTTGTTTTCTTGTCTCCATATGCTGGGATGCAAAAAGCAACTTTGTTTCTATGAAAAAGGAAATGAGAAACAAGCATATTTGATGTCTTTCATGCTATGTAGAACAAGCTACTATCCCTTTATTATATTGACATCTCATTAAGGACATTCAGGAGAAAGAGGGGTTTATTTATTTGATAAGAATTAACTAGGATTGGCATGTCTCAAAGGAAATTGAGACTTGAATGAAGTTTTTTAAAAAATCAAATTGATGTCTTCTCAATTGTGTATTCTTTTGGGGAATAGCAGGGCTACCAAGATTGCAAAAGTTAGTTATTGGGGGTGTGGGCAAATTTTATCTATTACAATGATTTGTGGCACTTCAAAGCGGAATTGGAACAAAACCTTAAATTGTAATTTTTTTCTTTATGAATTTCTTGTGCATTACCAGAGCACCACTGACATTGAATTCACAGGAGATACGCAAAATGTATGCAACCTTAGTGCTACAAACCTGTGTTGAATAGATGGTTGTTATTAGTGGACTGTTCTTTCTATTATTTTCTATTAAGATCTCAAAGTCTTATAAGATGTGGCCTCTATTGACATATGCATGGGCTGCCATTGGTTGTCTTGTGGGTATAGCTTATGTTTGATCCTCAGTGCTTCAAAGGTTTTGAGGATAAAGCATGAGTACTTGGTATTTTATTATTTAATTATTCTAAGTTATTCAGTACATCAATACTGATGTCAAATGCTGAAAAGAAAAATGTTAACTATGCTTAGATTAATATCTAGCAGTCAAGTCAAAAATTATTTTGTGAATGAAGCAAAATTAAAAGTTAAGTACAGTACAAATAAATGTTAAGAAAATAATTTTAAACAATTTTTGGCTGTTTTGAGAGATTTTAAGTATTTTATTTTGTTGGTATTATGTAATTTATAAGTATAACCTTGTATATATAACTTGGTTCATTAAAATTTATATAAGTACATACATTATACCTTTATAGAATCAAGTTGGATGTCAATAGCTTTTAAATGTAACTTTCAGCTTAAAATTTTCATTCTTAACCCAGCATTGAATAAAAAGTAAGCTTTCCACTTAAAAAAAATGTATAAAGCACAGATATAAATGCAATGCATAAATATTTATACAGTATATCTGTATTGTTAAATTATTATGAGGTAACCAATTAGGAAAAAAATTAATGAACAAGACTCTGAGGTATGGAAAAGGAAGACAATAATGAAAAAAAAAAGAGGTTGAGAAACATTGCTCTAAGCCCATGTACAGACCTAAAGGAAAGCAAAAACAGAAGTAGAAAGCAACCTAAGGGCATTCAGAAAATGGAAACTGGTATGTTCCCTATTTAAAGCTATGCACAAAGCAAGGCCTTCAGAGATCCTAGAGTTCAGGGTCACCCATCTCAACCAGCCCAGCAATATCTGCAACATCCACAATGTTCTTGCCCTTTTCTTTGCTGATGGCCCTGGTGGTGCTCAGCTGCAAGTCCAACTGCTCTCTGGGCTGTGATCTGCCTCAGACCCACAGCCTGGGTCACAGGAGGGCCTTGAGGCTCCTGGTGCAAATGAGGAGAATCTCTCCTTTCTCCTGCCTGAAGGACAGATATGACTTTGGATTGCCCCTGGAGGAGTTTGGGGGCGACCAGTTCCAGAAGGCGCAAGCCATCTCTGTCCTCCATGAGATGATCCAGCAGACTTTCAACCTCTTCAGCACAACAGATTCATCAGCTGCTTGGAATGAGACCCTCCTCGACAGATTCTGCACTGAACTTTATCAGCAGCTGGATGACCTGGAAGCCTGTGTGATGCAGAAGGTGAAGGTGAAAGAGACTCCCTTGATGGACGAGGACTCCATCCTGGCGGTGAAGAAATACTTCCAAAGAATCACCCTCTACCTAAAGGAAAAGAAATATAGTCCTTGTGCCTGGGAAGTTGTCAGAATAGAAATCATGAGATCCCTTTCTTCAACAAACTTGCAAGAAATATTAAGGAGGAAGGAATGAGACCTGATCTACCATGGAAATGATTCTCAATAACCAATGCTACAGATCACACTTCATGAGTTCCTTCATGTCAAAGATTCTTGTTTCTGCTGTAAGACAGAATTGAATCAAATTTATCATGACTTCAGGACTATTAATCACTTCATGTTTAAATCTACTGGTACTACATCCTCACAGATGACTATGCTGATGTATCTATTTATTTAAAAATTTATTTAACTATAATATTTAAATTATTTTTGTTTGTATAATGGTATGTGTCCCTTTACACTGTGGTTAATATAATAAAATTTGTTCTTCATACTTATTTGCTCTTCATACTTATATTTTGTTTCTTTATTAAAATTTTATGATAGAGAACTTCTTTTTTTTATGTTTAAAAATAACACTCCAAGCCTGATTGTGCAATCTTATCAAAGAATGGGGAGCACAATTCATTTACTCATCATTATTATATTCCAGTTAAAGGTTAAAATGGACTTTCGAGGTGAACATAACAAATACAGATCTTGATCTCTTGTATCTTTGAGTTTTTAGGGAAATCAACTGAAAAACCACAATTATACGTAACACCAGTTATGCTAAATGCTATAAAGAAAAGAATAAATTATCTATGAATTTTTCACTGTAGAAGGTAGACCAAGGTATGTGAAGAAATAAGATAAATATAGAGATATCCTCTATAAGTCGACTGGTAGACGTCTAAGCACAAATGTCCACTGTCAGTTAAGTATGTGAATTTGCTGTTTACAAGGAATGCAATCTCTGGAGGTTCACATGTGGCAACTGACAGGACGGAAACAGAGGTTCTCTTGAGGAGACAGTGTAGAGGGAGAAAAATACGTAAACATAATTCTGAGAACCTTAGCCTTTAAAGGGAGAGAAAGAAGAGCCTTATATTAGATGGACTTCAAGAGAAAATGCTGATAAATACCCGAGAGAGGGATCCAACACCTAGATGGACATGCAGAAGACATGTGGTATTTATGTACTGATTCAGGAACCTGCACATTCCCTGCCTTATTCTCAGCAGTCCAGGGCACACTCCCATCTCCCCAGGGTTTCCTTCTTCTCAAGGCAGAATTCCCCGCGGAACCCTGGTCATTCACTCCTTCACCTTCTGCTCCTTCACACAGAGCTCTTTTCTGTTCTGTTGTGGCTTCAGCTTCATGGTTTCGCTAAGTGGCAGAATGCCACAAGTAGGAAGTAAATGTTAAAGAAAATTTCTAGGTTTTGTGGAAAGATCTGTGAGAGAGACTTTCCTAAGTTTCCATTGAATATGACATAATAGCAGCTGTAGCCAAAAGGAAAGAGAAAGCAGGATTCAGTTGATGTGTGGGCTGCTGAAAACCCTCTCAGGGGAAGTCAGCCCCCCCAGTGGACAAGTATGACAAGGGCTGTGACCAAGACTGGAGGGCTGTTTTCTGATTTATGCAGAAACCCTACCACTTCCCTGGGGACTGCTCTTATGCTGTGAAAAGGCTACTTCTTGGCAAGTACACATTCTACTGCTGTCACAAGCCAGTTTCCTTGCCCTTGGCCTATTTTCAAGAGAGAAATTCTCTGGCTTCAGGCTGGGCATGGACTCCTTAGGATCCACTTACAGTAAAGGGACAGAGAGAAATATATTCCCTGCTTACAGCCTACTGTACAGACCAGTTTGGCCTGCCTAGAATCACCCACTCCATGTACTGTGGGACTCCAAGGGGACCGGTAGAGCTGCCCATCTCAGTATGGAACTCAGTGTTAATCAGGAAAAGCGCATGCCAATAATGCGTTAAACTCCCAAACACAATCCTGGTTTTGCAGATTCATTTCTAATATCAGACTTCAAATATTAACACCTGAAAAATATTTTTCTCATTGTCACTTTGAATAATGATCTTGATAGCTCGTCCACTCAATAGTAAAAACGGTGCCTAAGAAGCAAAAGAAAGAAGTTCCATATAAAATAAGGAATATGGAAAGTATTATTGTTTCTTGAGAGCTAGTGAAGTCTCATTATTCAAGTGGGTCAATTTTGTTGTAATTGGACAGGCCTTCCTATATTCAGCATCACATTTTCCATTAAGGCGTTTAACCAGGAAATGTGTATGATTTGCCCAGGTAGAAGAGAGGGAGGGCCTGAAACTGCAGAATCCTCTCCTATGTTTTCCTCAGGTTACACATTTCACGTTTGGGTTTCCTGCTCTCACACTGGGAGTGGACCAAGGCCTTGGATAAATGTCAACCAATTTGTCCTTTTCATCTCCTCTCCACTAGAGGGGAAGGTGGGCAAATTTAAAAGGCAAACAAGGCTTGGCTTCCTAGACAATGTAAGTCAGGGTTCTCCACAGAAAGAGAATCAATAGAATGTATAGAGCAAAAGTTATTTGTTTTATGAAATTGGCTCACATGGAAGCTTGACATGTTCAAAATCTTCAGGGCAGGCGGGCAGGCTGGAACTTGGTGCAAAGTGGCTATTTGAAGGTGGTCTGCTGGCAGAATTCTGTTTCTGGGGAGGTCCTTTTTTTCTTTCTTTTTTTTTTAAGACCTTCAGTTGATTAGAGGAAGCTCATCCATGTGAGAAAGGATAATTTGCTTTAATTACAGTCTAGTGATTTAAATATTCATTTAATCTAAAACATACTTTCACAGAAACAACTAGAATAACGTTAGACTAAATATCTGGGTACCATGGCCTAGACTTTTCGACACATAAAATTACCCAACACACACTGTGCCCCTCTAATTAATGCCCTAACATCTTTCAAGTGTTATTCACTTTCCATTCTTTGACAGTAGCATATTATGTATATTTACATAATTTTTCCTTTTTTAAATTTCTTGTTGGAAAAAATCCTGTATCAGTCTCCATTTTCATCACCTTGCCAAGAAAGTCTCTGTAGCCATATCCTGTGTTACAGGAAGAAGTTAGAAGTTTGTATACATTTTTAAAAATCATTTTTTGTAGTCTAGCTATTTCTCCAGAGCTTAAAATTAAACCCTAGGCCTCCTCTTCCTTATTTAAAATTGAATTTTACTGCCGATTCTCTATTCCATCGAGATTGCATTTTATCTATGGTATGAGATTAGGTTTTGCATTGATTTCTGTTTTTATTGCCAACAAATCAGTTTAGAACCATTTTTTGAAAACTTCTTTTTACCATATTAACATCATATATGTGTGTGTGTGTATTACATAATATACATAATCCTAATAATCTGAAATCTGTAAATCTATGTCTAATACTATTCCTAAATATAGTTACTGCAGATAATATAATTTCAAAGATTATATGCTTTAAAAGTCTGGTTACCAAATTTTCCCCGGTATCACACTGGTCTTAGTATTACTATTTTGAACTCACAGGATGCAAAAATTCCTCTTTTTTTTTTAACATTATTACGAATGCATCCTTACTTTAAATGCATATTTCCTCTATCACATAGCGCATCCATTTCATAAGAATCATAGGCTCTTAAGGATGCACAAATAATCAAATTGCAATAAATATGATATTCTGGGTAAATATCGTGTGATTCAGAACATATAAAAGATGTATGGGAAAAGTTATCAGAAACATGCATATCTCTAGAGTTTGTGATCAGAGGCCCAATTCAGATGAGAATGGGAGTAGGATCATTCAACCTTAAAGTGGATTGAAAAGATACAAAATGTGTGCAGTGAGCAATTTTAAGCCTGAAAGTTTCAATATGTAAATTAGGCATTGGGTTCTAGGATAATCTGGAACCTAAGCAACCTCATTTTGAAAGGGAGCTTTTATATTTAATAATACATAAGGGAACTTCATATATTTAATAGTACATATGAACTTTAAATATGGGCTTTTCCGTAGGTGGCATTTTGAAGTTTTCATCAGTTCAAGCGTTCAAGTGGAGATAAAAAAGAAGCCAAAATAAAACAATTGTGGGCTTACAGGACAGTCATGGAATAAGCATCAATCCTACTTTAAAAGGGCTATCTTGAAGATAAATTCTGACTCCAACTTTAGAAGAATCTGACCTTGATGAAAAGTAGAAGAAATTATGACATGCGAAAGCTGTATTTTAAAGTTATTTATATAAAAAAATATTTTTAATGTTATACAGACAATAAAACTCTGCACTGTTTGTAGAAACTCAAAAAAAATGATATTCTTGGATAATTTTGTCTTAAGATGGAAGTTTGAATCTGGATTAAAGAATTTATTTTCTTCAATATCTAACATAAAGAATAGGTGAAAAACTGCCAAAAAAATAAAATAGCATGTACCAATAAAAGGAAAACAAGAGAAGAACAAGGTAAGAGGACAAGACTTCTATAATTTTGGAACCAAAGCATATATCAAAAAATATATTTAAAAAATTCTAAAATATGAAATTTCAGAAACTGCCCATAATATGCAATATATAGTTCTGCATTGAGTCTTGATTCTGTAAACAATTATTCATGATCCTGGGAAATTTACTTAACTCCTCTGAGCCTCAGTTCTCTCAAGTAAAGATAGAGTAGAAATATTTGTAGAATTGTTGTATTAAACAAACTAAAACATGTTAAAAACACTTAAGAACAATTCTCACTGAGTGAGAGCTTAAAATATGGTTATTATATTCTTACTTTTGTATACAAGTATCAGATTAGGGAATTCTGCCACTCTCTCACAACTGTCTACAAAAACAAGACAGTCTGAAAAAAATGCAGTCCTGGGATGTGTTCTGGAGAAGACCAAAAGTAGTCACCCTTCACTTGGAAAATAAATCTGTTTTGTATATTCAGTCAGGAAAGAGTGGCTTGCAGAAATACCTGGAAGAGAAGTCATCTCCTAAACTGAAGTGAAATATACCTGTATGTCGTACTCATTTGCTGATCTTGGCACACTCCTCCTTCCTGCCCTGTTTTGGATCCCATCCTTTACTCCCATGTCTCAATACTTTCCTTCCTTTTCCTCTAGAAATCCCCACTGTGCTCTCCTCTTCACACCTCATTAACCTGCACTGCCCATTCATGCAGCTGTTTTCTGTTCTCTTGTGAGTTTCGTCCAGTTTCTCCTTAAGAGTATAAAGCCATCAATTAAAAGCAGAAGTTGAGTAGAAGTTTTAGGTTTTTCAGAGGCTCTTAGATAAAAGGGTCTTTTTTATGATGAAAATTTTTGAAAAAGAGAGAATGTCCTTGTAACAATGATGTCATTGTAGCTGTAGCCAAAAGGAAATAAAAGGCAGGTCCCATTTTACTTGGGGACTATTAAAAACATTGAGGAGGCATAGAGCCACCTCCTGACCAAGACTGATCAAGACAGCAGCCGAGTCTGAGGGGCTTTTCTGTTTACGATGTCTGCCCCTGGCAGAACATTTCCCTTCAGAGCTAAAAAGGATTTTGTGTCTTGTTTGTTTGTTTGTTTGTGTTATCAGTTCCTTAACCTTTGTATCTACAGAGGGAAATTGCCCCCAGTTTCAGGCAGCTATGTGAGGAAAGGGTCAGAATGTGTCCCTTGTCTCCAGCCTGCTCAGCCTTCCAAGTTCTCCTGACCCTTCAGTCCCTTTTCTTACTGAAGGAGGCATGAAGTCAGGGAGCCTCCTTGTCGAACTGTGAGACGTCAAGAGAACTCAGGAGAAAAAAAAAAAAAAAAAATCTCCTGTTTGATGATACGTTAGCTCTTCCTTTAGAGTAAGTTGTCAGTTTCACAAATTTATTCCTATTATCCGATCATGCTCCTTGACTTTATAATTAGGAGAAAATCCTCTCCCTTTGAATTAAAAAAAAAAAAAGAGCTAGCATTAGTTCCACTTTGGCTCAGCAGTTAGAGAAAACTCTGGTATAAGTAAAGGCACTTCAAAGAATACAATGATTGCCAGCTGCCGCCTGCAGAATGGTGAGGTATTGGAGTAATCTAGGTAACACTGTAATTAAAGGAATTAATCCGGTGTGTGAATTGCCCAGGTGTGATGTGCTCAGGTAGCAGGGCATGGTTTTTGTTTAGCAGGGATCTCTGCCTCAGGTTAGAGACCCACCCAGCCTTTAGATTCTTTCCTATTGATGGGTTAGAGGGGTCTAATTTACATGTTACACGATTTTTGTGCTTTGCCTTTCTTTCCTTCTCTAGCGCTTATGGGAATACCAGTTCAGGAGGAGGGCAACACGGACATTTTTAAATAAACGTGGCTCTGTGTGATTGCCTAACACTTTTCATATATTACAACCCCTTTCATTCTTTGGTTGCAGTTTTGCTTTTCTTTTCTTTTTTTTTTTAAGGCAACTTGTTTTCCATTATATTTTCAGGGTGCAAAATTTCTATAATTTGACCCCATACTGTCACCTTGCCCTGGAAATATCTACAGTTGCATCTTGTTTTATATTCCGGAGCTATTAACTTGCTGTATAGTCTAGAGTATGGAGGAACTGAGCTGCAGATAGGAGGGGCCAGGGTAGAGGGTGTGGTGGGAAAGTGAGAGCCAAGCTTCCTGCCCCATCTCATCCACCTGCCAGCAAAACATTACTTGCCCCACCCTCATCCTTACCCCAGCCAGAAGCATCTAGTCCACTGGTGTGTGGAAGATGTGGAGAATGTTTGCCATGCAGCACCAGCTGGAGACAGCCAAGGATTTAGAACCTTGGGAGCAAAAGTGTGAACATAGTCTCACTTCGACCCTTCCTTCAAGGTGATTCATCAGTTTCAGGGGTCAAGATCCACTGACGTTCAGTGCATCACCAACACAGCAAATGGAGGGAGCCCTGCCCACACTTCTACACCCAAAGAGGTGATAAAGAATGCAGGAGCTCTCACCTGTATCTCTGTTTAGGTGCTTCCATCTTCTAATTCTCCTAAGAGGAGACTGCCCCAAGTACAGGGCTTTCACTTGTTTAAAAAGCCAAAGCACACATCATGAACATAAAGAAGGTGACAAAACCAGCAGCAGCTTGAGAACTTGGAAGGAGGACAGCGATGCTGGAAGCGTGGATGGTCACAGCACAGGGTGCTTGAGAAATGGAACAATGCAATGATCAGCTTTGAGTCAACTGTTCAGATGATTTGATCAGAGCGGGAGAGAAGATTAAAGTAGCTGCCGAGAGCAGAGTTTTCCCACAGACCCATGGCCAACCTCAGAGTCCTAGCATGGGGGACCCTGAAACCATAGCAGCCTGGAGAGGATTGGAGGGGTGAGGGTTATTCCAGTGCCAGCCGCAAACTTCTGTTTCCTTTCTAGAACCCAGGAAATCACCACAGTGTCAGGAAAATATTCATGGGCCAGAGAACCCAAGGAATTTCTTAAGTTCTGGTCATGATTCAGCCTCCTTTGAGAACAGAAGAAAATGAAACAATACCTGGACAGAAGGGATTTGGCAGATATTTGAGTACATTTAACAAGTAGAGCAGAGCGTTCCCAGCAGGGAGGGACAGAAATTCATGTATTTGATCTAGTAAGAAAATAAAACATTAGCAGTTTAATTCTCTTCCTTGTTTTCCTCCCAGTTGGAGCAGTCTACACTGAGTAGGTATATTTAGAATCTGGAACCCTTTCTGAAGATTAAGGTCCACAAAACAAACAAACAAAAAATCAAAGCTAGATCTATAACAAATTAGAATAATTATCCATTAATGTGAATAGTTCAGGGTTTGTTATATGTAGCCTGTGATGGTTAATCATAAAGCTGGCAATAATGAAGTCTTTAAAAAAATCAAAGACACCTACAAACAAAAAACTCATTTCTCATCATATAAAAGGAAACTTGTAAGGGTTGTCATGATCTCCACTTGCTGTGAGCCCATGTGAAGCAAGCCTTATCCTGCACTGTGGACTCCATCCTGGTTTCCCCCCATTCCCCCTTAAGACTCCAGGACGAGTATTGCCAGAGCACGAGGGCAATGAGGGCTGTAGGGACAAGAGTGACTCTATTTTAGATGCTAATCTGACGCCTGACTCCTGCCTAACCCTGAGTTCAGGAATGCCTCCACAATGTAGCTGATGTATTATTATATTCACAGCATTCTCTCAGCCACCTGCACGTTCCTTCCAGAGCACATGCACTTTTTTCCTCAAGGCATAAACCTTGGGGGTTGGGAGTTGCAGTGTTGCTGCCACCCAACCAAACTCCCATCTTAAGATCCAATAAATCACCCTTTACTGACAAATTTGATTTGTTTGCCTTGTTCTTTGGTTTCTAGGCTCCTTGGGCATTTGGGGGCTGCTTTGCATATAAAGCCCTTTCATGCAACAATTGGCAAGTCCAAAGGAGTCTAGAAACCAAATTATGGGCAAGGGGAAGGAAACATCCGAACAGGATACTCTGGGTTACCTTTCTCATCCAAGGGGGGTGGTGTTGTCCATTTGCTAGATGTCAGTGAACTGCTGCATGTGTATGGGGATGCTTTGGCAATGCTGGAAGGTCTAGAGTGCTTGTCAGTCAAAAGTCATACAACCCACTGTGGTAAGAAGGCTCACTGAGTGGTGACAACAGTGTTTTTCACTGTGATTGGCCACAGAAGCACATATAGCAGCTGGGGCGAGGACACGGACGTTGAAGGTCATATTACTGTTAGAATGCATATGAAAACCTCTATGATTTTCTTAACATCTACCTTGGCAGATGAGTTAGGAATTCAGGGAATGTAGCTGGAAACCCTAGCCTGCCTTCTAGCTGGGAGGGAGGGAGCTGCACTGGCTAAAAACACAAACTCTCCTTGCCAACCTGTATTGAGACTCTAATACATGGAATTGTTGGGAACCAAATAGTGTGTCAGATGAAGACATAGAGGTTATCTTGTCCTCCCCTTTGGAGACCAAGACTGCTCATGCAGCAGAAAGTAAAGAAGCAGCCTTTTCACAATACCTTGTTATCCCAGAGTACTCCTCCCCAGAATTACTGGACATAGCAAAAACTTTTATAAACAGTTGCCAAGAGAAAGTGTAGCTACATGGATGGTGCAGCTATGGTACGATAGTGCCCACTTGAGAGTGGCATGGCCCTTTCATATCCTTCTAGCATCCACTTGTGGGACAAGATGTGTATAATGTGAGTAGGAAGGTCCAATTGGTTACTAAAGGAAAAGGGAAATGTGAGAAGCAAGGTCTACCAGACTAAAAAAAAAAAAAAATAGTCCAGTTGGGATTACTAGGAAACAAAGGTGGTATGATCTGATCTTAGCTGGGGTAGACAAAGAGAAAATATATCAACAACTCACCGCTGTCTTAGTGGGCCTTTGGAAAGACCTGACTCCCCATCAACAGTTTAGATCCCTTCCTAGTGCCCTACCAGAAGAGGCAGAAGAAAAAAGAAGAAACTCTATGTAAAAAACCCCATCTTTGCATTCTAGCATGGAATCCTCCCCATCCTAGAAACTAGAGAAACTGGAGGTGGGGCGAAAGTTGCCTCCACAGATGCACAGTAGGGGGCAACCAGAAGTTTCATTACTAGAATTCAAAAACCAGGCGAAGAACCTTAGCTTTAGGGAGTACAGGTGCAGAATGCACTTTAATTCATGGAAACCAAGAGAGACATCCATCCTGATAGGCAGCTATAGATGGTTATGGGGGGCATGAGAAATCTGAGTGAAACTAACACCTCTCCTCCTTGGTATTGGGTAGAATCCTCTGGCTTAACTTGTCTTTATCTTATCTATTCCAGAAAACATTTGGGGTATGGATTTCCTGCTAGGACACACCTTACAAACATCTATGGGGGTATTTCACTTAAATGAGCACAAGCAACAAAGACTGTTTTAAGAAGGGAAGCAAAGCAAAATGGAAATCAGTACACCTCCCTCCCCGAGGACATGTGAAACAATACTGTCTTCCTGGTGGTACAGAAGAGCCCACAGCCACCACACAGGGACTTGTCAAAGTCAAGACTATTCTGCCAGCCCAGAGTCCTTTCAATAGGCTTGTGTATCAGAAAACCAGATGGTACCTGGTACATGACAGTAGACTACCAGGAATTAAGATGTTTCCTGAGATACATGCTGCTGTGCCCAACATAACTCAATGACAGAGCAACTAATACAAAACATTAGCACTTATGATGCTGTATTAGATTTGGCTAATGATTCTTTGGCATCTCTTTATACCCCGACTTATAGAACCAATACACTTTTACTCTGAATGGCCAGCAGTAGATGTTCCAAGTGTTGCCCAGGGTTATCTACATAACCCCACTCTTTGTCATGATATGATTGCTGGAGATTTAACTCTATGCCTATGTTGATGATATTATGCTGATCTGTGAAGACTTGTCATTGCTGAAGCAACACCTCAATGCCTTGTGCACCCTTTGCCAATCCAGAGAATGAATGGCACAAGATATAAAGCCAGTACTGATGGTGAAGTTTCTAGGGGTCACTTGATTGGGTGAGACATGCCTTATCCCAAGCATAGTCATTGACAAAATACAGCAATTTCCCCCACCTAAAACACTTAAACACTCACAAAGTTTCTGAGGTCTTTTGAGATACCGGTGCATTTCTATTCCACATTTAGCTTAATGTTTGCATCCCCTATACTGACTAGTAAAGGAGAGATTTAATTGGTGAAGGCATAAAGAACAAGAGGAAGCACTTGCAAAGGCTAAATACTAGTGGCTCAGGCATGAGTCTTTGGGGTCTGTCTCTTTCTGGGATATCAACAATTTTTAAATGCTCTGAGGGGAACAGCTAGGCTCTCTGCCAAGTCCAGCATGGGAAAGCAGTTCCTCTAGGATTATAGTCACTACTATGGAAAGGTGCTGAAACCTGCTATTCCGCAATTGAACAACAGGTCCTGGGAATATACAAGGCCTTGCAGCAAGTTGAACCATAACTGCTGCTTTGCTGGTAGTAGTGCAAACAGGTGTACCTATGAAAGGCTGGATAGAAGGAATGTTGTCTAAGCTTGTATCAACTGTTGCCCAGGCTTCTACTTTAGAAAAGTGTTCTGCATACCTGCCATAATATAGTGTCCTCTCCACAAGTCCTTTGGGAGATGAACTTCCTACTATCCCAGGGCCAGTACACTATGACAGCGGTGCTGCCTCTGTTGTGGAGCCCCCACAGGAGATACCTCTAGTGATACATGAAAGCACAGCCCCCATTTCTGAAAATGCTTGGTACTTTGATGAATTGAGTCACGGTAACCCTTGAGTATGGACTGCAGTAGCTGTATAACCACAGACAGATACTATCTGGTTGGAAATGAGAATGCAACAGAATAGTCAATGAGCAAAACTCAGAACTGCATAGTTGGTTTGTGCCCATGAGCCATGATCTATAGTTCTCTGTCCAAATATTTGGGCAGTATTTAACAGTCTTGCAATCTGGTTTGTCCAATGGGCCTGGGATGGCTGGGTGTGCTTAAAATACCCTCCTGGGGAGCTGCCATGTGGAAAGATATATTTGAGAGAGGCTACAAGAACCCACTGAAGACAATATATTGTGTATCATGTTTCAGCACACTGGTCAAGTTCACCTTTTGGTAGCATGGATGCTTACTTCCTAGCAAAAATTAGAACACAGGCTCCCTCACAACCCTCTGAGCTGGCTGATCAGGTGCATAAACAGAGTGATGTTACAGTGCAGGAGTGGGCTGGCAAATGTCAGAGGGGATCGAAGTGCCCCTCCACTATGCACATTTATCGGCAGCAGTAACAAACTGCTTAGTTTGCTCCTGTCTGTGCCCCCGCCATGTGCTATCACACATACACCTAGACACCAAGACACATGCATAAGACAGCTGCTCCTATGAGAGACCAGCAAATAGACTACATCAAACCCTTGCCAGTGAGCTTGAGACAAAAGTATGCAGTAACATGTAGTTATTGCCACAGGACTGTTGTAGGACTTCCCATGCAAACCAAACAGCCACCATTAAGGGCTCAGAGTTACTCAGTATTGTTGATAGTGATTAAGGCACACACTTCATCAGGCATGATGTCCTAGATTGGGCACATGAGAAGAACATAGATTGGAGATTTCACTTATCATATAACCCTCAAATGGTTGATTCAAAGGAAAAATGGCATTTTGAAGGCAGAACTGAGAGCACCTTTACAATCCAGAACTTTGCATGGGTGGGTGAAAGTTTTACCTTAGGTTATTAGAAAACTTAATTCAGTTGAAACAAATATGGAGCTGGCACCATATCAATGACTTAGGCTGAAAGGGGTGTCCATTAACCACTGTTGCAGAGAAAGTCTGACCCCAGGCATATTCCTACTGGAGCCGATAAAAGGCCAATGGCAGCTGTTATTTGGGACTCCCCAAGACCTTGAGCCGGGGAGGGACACTTGAATGAGGACTGGGCAGGCACATTTTCCCAGGCTGGAGAAGGTATTTCTTGTCAGAAAGTGAGGAATTCCCTGGCCAACCAAAGTGGTCTCCATTGAGCCTGTTGGAGTCTGGGCCAAAACATTCTACATACCAATACAGTGGAACGCAGTCCCTTTTAAAGTGCCCGCTTGTAGACCTTGTTGACATGGTCCTTGTTGCCCTGTAACCTTGCAGACAACATCAGCCCCTTTGCCCCTTACGTAAATGTTTGATATGCTTCCCAGCCCATAGTCTTCCAGCTGCCTATATCCTAACCAACAGGGGCAACGTTACCACAATCAACTTACTTGATGCGGGAGAACTGCCCTGTCAAGTGCCTACTAAGCATTGTATTTCTACCTATAGTCTTCTTTTCCTGTTAGCATTCTGCTCTGTTTGGCATTAGATGTATTAATTTCTGCACAAGGGGTATTAAAATGGAATGTTGTATCTACATTCCAGATAAGTCTGGCAACATACCTTTAGCCCTAGTGGTACATGAAAGCACTATGTGAACAGCCAGGACATGAACAGCCAAATAACCACAATGTCTGACCCTACCCTTTCTCCCAAGTTTCTCTTCCTGGTTTGGCTGTGGGGGAACACAGTGTCCATTAGCATTTTTAATTATATGTCTTATTCTTGGTATAGGTATCATCCCCTGCTGTTGTCTGTGGCCTCTACTTACAAGTACAAAAACAAAGTAAAGCAGTGTGCCACCTGTAGTGACTCCCCTTCCCTCCCCAAAGGTTCAGAAAACCACTGTGGAAGAGTTGGGCATGTGGGACTGTAAGAGCCAGATTAGAGAGATGGAGTGTGGAGACAAGAGTGACTTTATTTGAGATGCTAATCTGCCATATGACTCCTGACTAACTCTGAGTCGGGGAATGCCTCCAAAATGTCTCGTTGATGTATTACCCTTTGTATAGAAACACCTATTCACTGTAAGTTTCACCTTTTCTCCAAAACAACGCCAGATGTTGTTGCAGAAATCATAGACTGTGACGCTCTCTGTATTTTCTCAGTCATTACACATTCCTTCCAGGGCACGCCAACCTTTTCCCCAAGATATAATCCCTGGGTCTGAGGAGTTGCAGTGTGGAGATCTTCTTGTCTTACTGCTGCCCAAGACCACGCTTCTATCTGTAAGTCCCTCCTCCTCCAACCATCCTTTACTGACAAATTGGCTTTATTTGCCTCATTCTTTGGTTTCTCAGCTGCTTCAGTATTTGGGGGTCACTTTGCACAAATGACCCTCTCACAGAACAAGGGTCTTTGCCACATATTGACTGAATGTATACTTGCCCAGTGGAAGAAGTTTCATGTGACTCTGCGTCGGTGTGGATCATACATGTTTGTACACACAGGCAGGTAGGCCAACACCTCAGCAATTATAGAGCCTTTATTTCAGATTTTGGTAAATTTTTGTAAAACCAGAATGATCCATTTTTAAAGCTTAAAAAACAGAGACAATATGGAGGTAACGATGCAGAAAAAAATAATCTCTTTTGATGCCAACAATAGACAACTATAGTCAAAGACAAACTCATTAAGCAATGTGATTGCTCTAAGAGTCAAAAAATTGTCTTTGGTAAGTAGCCCTTTAAAAATCTTCACTGCAGCCGGGCTCGGTGGCTCAGCCTGTAATTCCGCGCCTTTGGGAGGCTGAGGTGAGTGGATTGCCTGAGCCCGCGGGTTCGAGACCCGCCTGGGCAGTGAGACCTCATCTCTACAATAAATAAAAAAATCAGCTGGGAGTGGTAGCACATGCCTGTAATTCCGGCTACTCGGAAGGCTGAGGCGGAAGGATCGCCGGAGCCCAGCAGGTTGAGGCTGCGGTGGCCGGGAGCGGCCACTGCACTGCACTCCAGTCTAGGCGACAGAGTGAGACTCCGACTCAAAAAAAAAAAAATCTTCACTACTTCATCAAGAAAGTGCATAATTTTTAAAATCTGGACCACACAGAAGGAAAAGATTCTTTGTTTCTATTTTTCGCGGACAACTCAATCATTGAATTAAAAGATAAAGAGGAAAAGAGGGTCTTTACTGAGTTCTATCAGAACAACAGAAAATCCAGTCTGGCCTGACTGTGAGAAACTGATTGGTCACCCTTGAGATGAGAACAGCAGGTTGACTTGAGGAGATTATTCCTTGGAATCCGTGAGGACCAGAGACAGAAAGTCAGAGCCCACATGGCTCAGCTGTACTTAGAATGGAAACTGTCAGGTGCTCTTTGTTTATTCTGATACAAGAAAATTTAAGAGTAAAAAATAAATAGGGTTCCAGGAGTCTGCAGCTAATGCATTAATAAAGTTGTTTAAATATCTTTAATTGAATAAATCACTCATTCTTTTAGACTTTTGTTTTTTTTTTTCAAATGACAGATAAATCTCCTTTACAACTATTTAAGCAGTATTTTGTCTGCTTATACTTAAAGTCAGCCAACTCCATTTATAAGGGGTACTTGTGCCATTATTAAAATGGAATGCTGTATATACCTTGCAGATAATTCTGGCAACATACCTTTAGCTCTACAGGACATGAAGAGCCAAATAACCACAATGTCTGACTTTACCCTGGGTCAGAGTACCACACTGTTGCCATATAAAATAATAGACAGCAACTCTTTGGCATTTGAAGTGGAACCAGAATCCTTTATCAGCTCACTCTCTCTGTTCTTATTTTGTGTCCTGATCTCCCCTTGGTTCATAAATTCCATGTCCGGTTCTATCTTTCACTTCTTGTTTTCCTTCTTTCCTTCTTCCCCTCCTTCTCTCCTTCCCTTCCTCCCTCCTTTCTTTTGAATCAGGGTCTCATTGTGTTGTCCAGGCTGTACGGCAGTAGCAAAATCACCACAGCCACCAACTCCTAGGCTTCTCCTTGGTCAGCCTCCCAAGTAGCTGAAACTATAGGTGTGTGCCACCACACTCGGCTGTTTTTATTTATGTTTTATAGAGACAAAGTTTCACTATGTTCCCCAGGCTAGTCTCAAACTCTTGAGCTCAAGTGATCCTTCTGCCTCTACCTCACAAAGTGCTGAAATTAGAGGTGTGAGCCACGGCATCTGGCTGCTTTAGTTTTTTTAATGGACACTTCCAGACTCACTGTTATCTCAGCTTGACCTATGGTTTTGACCTTGGATAATTGTTCTATCTCTCCAGATTTATGTTTCTCTCCAAACAGTTATATAAAAGAGTATAATTAGGGCAACCCCTTCGGGTCCCCTCTCACTGTGGGAGGTTTTCTGTCCTCTTCATAAATCCTGCTTTCTCAAAAAAAAAAAAAGTATAATGAAAATATATATATTGAGTTCATACTGTATTTTCAATGGTCTTAAAACAGTGGCTGGATGATAGCTTAGCATGCAATAAATTTTGGTGTTATCTTTTAAAAATACTATCATCATTATTATTATCCAGATTAAGAGGAAAATATTTGAGGATATCTAATTTTCTTCGTATTAACTGTGGGTTTCTCAAAACAAATTTTTCATTGCTTGAGTAGGTTATTAACTGGGTAAATGCTTAGGCAAGACTAATGTCTACTGTCCTTCCAGAGAGGGTTGGTTTTCTAGTGAGAAGGACTGGTTGACAGTCTCTTGGAGTTGGTTAGGGTGACTTCTCCCTTCTCTCGTTTCTTTTTCTCCCAACACCTGCCAAGTTTTGCTTTCTAGGAAAGTTGAAATGAGAAACAAAAAACTCTGACATCTTGAAAGTTGTAGAGAAAAATGATTTGACCCCTTTCCAGTCATTTACTTGCCTTAATTTTTCTTACCTCATCATGAGTTAGAATGTAATGCAGGAGTCGCATGAGAAAACTTTGCTCCATAAACCAGGATGTGAAAAGAAGTCACAAAACAATTTCATGAGAAATCAAAAGCAAGTAAGGATTAATATAGACATCATCCCTTTTTCTCACCATTTTCTTACTGAAGATCTAAGTACTCTTCAGACTGTGCTAATACTCAAGACAGAGTCCTGGTTCTTTTCAGGTGCATGTGGCTCACACTGTGATGGAGCCTCTCTGAAACTGGAGACTCTGGGATGCTGGTAGCACGGTTTAGTTCAACTTCAAAGAACTCACAACGAAGGCACCAAAAAATACAACTCTTAGTTTAAGGCCAATGGAGAATATTCAAGACATATAATGAATATAAGAAATAAGAGATACAAGACTAAAGAGAACCCGAAAGGCTGCTGATATATGTCCTGAAGTCCAAAGGCTGGGGAGTCTGAAGTGGTTGTCCAAGGACAGGAGAGAATGAGTCCATTTCAGGTCTAGCAGATGGATCCACACATCTACCTTGACACTTTTTCTCTTTTTTTATTTCAGTACCTTAGTGGGATACTAATCGTTTTTGGTCTGAACTTTAAGAGGACACACCACCCCTACCTGTGAGCATTGTTCCCAATAGGTGATTTTTTTTGTCCCTTCACCTCTTCTCCTCTCCCCCTTCTGAGTCTCCAGTGTCCATTAAACCATTCTCTATGTCTTTGCACATCCTTAGTTCAGCTCCAGGTTGTAAGTGTGAACATGCAGTGTTTAGTTTTCTGTTCCTAAATTAGTTTACTTAGGCTGATGTACTCCAATTTCATCCATGTTTCTGCAAAAGATATTATTTCATTGTTTTTGATAGCTAAATAGCATTCCATATTGTATATATACCACATTTTCACAATCCAGTGATTGGTTGATGGGCATTTAGGTTGATTCCACATCTTTGCAATTGTGAATTGTGCTGCAGTGAACATGGAAGAGCAGGTGTCTTTTGTCTGCTATTGTAAGTGGAATCACGTTCTTGATTTGATTCTCAGCTTGGTTACTATTGGTGTATAGCAGTGTTATTTATTTGTGCATGTTGATTTTATATCCTGAAACTTTACCAAATTTATTTATCAAGTCCAGGAATCTTTTGGAGGAAGTTTTAGGATCTTCTAGGCATAGGATCATATCATGGACATATAAAGATGGTTTGATTTCTTCTTTTCCAATTGGGACATGGTTTATTTCTTTTTCTTACTTGCTTGCTGTGGCTGGGACTTCCAGTACTATGTCGAATACAAGTGATGAAAGTGGGCATCCTTGTTTTTTCCAGTTCTGAGGTGGAATGCATTCAACTTTTCTCTGTTCAAGATGACATTGGTTGTGGGTATATTGTATATGTCCTTTATTACTTTGAGGAATGGTCCCTCTAAGCCTATTTTGCTGATGGTTTTTAAAAAACAAATCATGAAGTGATACTAGATTTTATCAAATGCATCTGTTGAAATAATCACATGATTTTTGTTTTTAATTCTGCTTATGTAATGAATCACATTTAATGATTTGTGCATGTTGAAAATCCCTTTGCATCCCTGGGATAAAACCCACTGTATTTTGTATATGTTGTTAAATTCAGTTTCTAATACTTTGTTGAGAATTTTTGCATAGATGTTCATATGGATATTGGTCTGTAGTTTTTTGTTGTTGTAGTATCTTTTTCTAGCTTTGGTATCAGAGTGTTACTAGCCTCATAAAATAAGTTAGTGAGAATTCCCTCCTCTTCAATCTTGTGGAATAGCTTCAGTAATATTGGTACCAGTTCTTTTCTGAAGGTCTGGTAGAATTTAGCTCAGATTTCATCAGGTCCTTGACTCTTTTTTTGTCAAAAGTCATCTAATTACTGTTTCAATCTCGTTACTCGTTATTGGTCTGTTTAGAGTTTCTATTTCTTTTTGATTCAAGGTCGGGAGGGCTGTATGTTTCCAATAATTTATCCATTTCCTCTAGATTGTCTAATCTTTTTGCATAGAATTATTTATAATAGTCTTGGATAATCTTTTGAATTTCCATGGTATCAGTTGTAATATCTCCATTTTCATTTCTGATTGCATGAATTTTAGTCTTCTCTCTTTGTTTCTTAATTAATCTAGCTAGTGGTCTATCAATTTTGTTTATCTTTTCAAAGAAACAAATTTTTGTTTCATTGATTATTTTAATTTAAATTTCATTTATTTTTGCTCTGATCTTCATTATTTCTTTTTTTTTTTTTCCTGGTAACTTTGGGTTTGTTTTATTTATATTTTTCTAGTTCCTTGAGGTGTGACGTTATGTTGTCAATTTGTGATCTTTCAGTCTTATCAATTTAGATGTTAAGTCCTACAAGTTTTTCTCTGAGCACTGCTTTGGTTATGTTCCAGAGACTTTTATAACTTGTTTTATTGTTGTTATTTATTTCCAGAAATTTTAAAATGTTCATCTTGATTTTATTATTGATCCAAGGATCATTCAGGGGCAGATTCTTTAGCTTCCATGTTTTTGTTTAATTTCATTTGTTCTTCCTGAAGTTGTTTTCTGGTTGTATTCCATTGTGGTCTGAGAAGGTGCTTGATATGATTTGGATTCTTTTGAAAGTATTGAGACTTGATTTGTGATCTATCGTATAGTCTATCTTGGAGAATGTTCCATGTGCTGATGAGAAAAATGTATATTCTATAGATTTCTGTTAGTTTCATTTGTTCTAGAATCTGATTTAACTCTAATGTTTCTTTGTTGACTTTCCTCTTTAATTATCTGTCTATTGCTGACAGTGGAGTTTTGAAGTCTCCCGCTATTATTATACTGCTCTATGTCTCTTTTTTTAGGTCTGGTAGAATTTGTTTTATAAAACTGGGGGCTCTGGAATTAGGTGCATATATACTTAAAATTGCTATGTCTCTCATTGGATGAATCCCTTTATGATTACATAATAGCCATCTTTGTCTTCTTTTACCGTTATTAATTTAAAGTCTGTTTTATCTGTTAGGAGAATGGCCACTCCTGCTTGTTTTTGGTTTCTATTTGAGTGAAATATTTTTCCCCATCCCTTTACCATGAACCTACAGGTGTCTTTGTAAGTTAAGTGGGATTCTTGAAAGCAGCATATATTTGGGTTGCGTATTTTTATTCTTTTTGTCAGTCTATATCTTTTTAGTGGGGGCATTGAGACCATTTATTTTCAAAGTTAATAATGATATGTAAAGTATTATTCCACTAATCATACTGGTTGTTATCTGGTTGCTTTATTTATTTATTTTCTCTATTGTGTTGGTGTTCCATAAGGCCCATAAACTTTATGATTTCCAGCATTTTTCTACTGGTGTGTTGGATCTTTTGTTTCAGTATTTAGAACTCTTGAATTTTTCTTGTAGAGCTTGTGGTGACAAATTTCCTCAGTGTTTGCTTGTCTGTGAAAGACTTAATTTCGCCTTCATATATGAAACAGTTTTGGTATACAAAATGCTTGGCTGACTGTTATTCTGTTTGAGGAGATTAAAGATGATATACCAATCCCTTCTGGTTTATAGGGTTTCTTCTAAGAAGTCTGTTGTTAGTCTGATAGTTTGTAAGTTATTTGAAGCTTTTGTCTCATTGCTTTTAAAATTCTTTCTTCATGTTAACTTTGCATAACCAGATGATTATATGCCTTGGGGGTGACCGTTTAGTAATAAATCTTCTTTGGTTTTCTTGTATCTGGATATTTGGATCTCTGTCAGAGCCAGGGAAGTTTCCTCCATTATTCCCTCTTCCTCAGAACACCGATGATTCTTAGGTTTGGACATTTTACATACTTCCAAAGTTCTTGGAAACTTTGTTCCACTCTCTTGATTTTCTTTATTATTGTCTGATTGGGTTAATTAAAAAACTTTGTCTTTAAGCTCTGAGATCCATTCTTCTGCTTGTTCTAGTCTACTGTTAAAAATTTCCAATGCATTTTGTACTTCCATGAATGATTCTTTCATTTTCAGAATTTCAGCTTTTTTTTAAGTGACTCTTTGAAGAATTTTTCACTCATGTCCTGAATCTTTTTTTTTCTCTTTATGTTGATTTTCAGTTTTCTCCTAAAGATCATTGGTCAATTTTATAATTAACATTTTAAATTCTATGTCTGAATATCAAACATTTCATTTTGGTTAGCATTCATTGCTGAAGAGTTGGTGTGGTCTTTTGGGGGTGTTGAAGAACCCCATTTTTTTCATTTTGTCAGAATTATTTTTCTGGTTCCTTCTCATTTGGATAGACTATTTCTTCTTGTTTGGAGTTGGCAGGGGGCTGATGTAGGCATTGTAGGGTTCTCTTGGTTACATATAGCCTTGGTGTGGTGAGTTTCTCAATCGCCAGCTGTGTCAGTTTTGTGCTGGGTACCTGCAATGGCTCACAGTGTCCTGAGTGGCCACAGTGGCTTGGAAACTGGTTTTTGCTGGGGTTTGGGATCAGACCTTCCCCAAAGCTCAAGTATTTTTTCCAGTGTGGTGGTCTGTACTGTTGACCTTTAGCCAGGAGGTGGCACTTGTGGGGAAGAAACCAACTATAATGGTGGCTGCAGGATTTCTAATTGGTGAGTGTTTCTCCGTGGAAGTGCCCAACCCGCCTAGTCTGAGGGTGGGGATCTAGGGGTTTTCCAAGTTCTCTGTCTATTTTGAACTTCCAATGGGAGTGAAAGGGGAAGGACCTAAAGCATCCAACAAGTGTGCTACTCTTGGCTACCCCAGAGGGGATAGGGAGGGAGCCCTAGGATATTGGAGTAATGCTGTTGTGCAGAACAGGCATAGATATGTTTACAGGGCGTGAGGTTACTATGACAATGTGTCCCACTGGGCTCCCACCTCGGCCTCAGGCAATCTGATCTGAATGTCAGAGCACCACTAGCCTCAGGGTCTCAGGTATTCTCAGGTAGCCCGCCTCACCAGAAACTATCTGCAGTTGTGGAATTTGCCTTTGAGGTCATTCCCTCTCAAGGCCGCCTGGAAAACAACTGCACTGCCCACAAGTGTTGAGTTACTGGGCAATGGCAACTAGCACTACTCAAACTTTTGACTAACCACCGCACAGCAGAGTATGATTGTGGATAAGACAGTTTCCTCTGAGGGACTAGAGGCCCACAAGTCTCTGGGGGCTCTGCAAGTGTGTATCAGGAGCACAGAAACTCCGGAATTTCCCTCACCCATGTTCACTATTGTGTTCAGAGACTGTGGTGGAGTATGTTGATGCAGGTGAAGGTCTGGTCAGTTCTAGCCCAGCTTGATGGATTTTTTTTCTTCTTTGTTCTAAGTGGTTATTACTCCTTTGGAGAGTTGTGGGTCATGCTGCTGGTCTCATTCCTCTCTGGATGGGGAAAAAAACCTCTATCTTGGTTTACTCTGTAAAAGAAATTCACTCTAGCTACCTCTATGTCCAGTCATGATAATCCTATCTCCCCTTTTACTCTCTTTTTGCTCTTTCCTGACCCTCAGCAGATTGGATGGGTGTCTGCCTATGTTGAGGGCAGCTATTTCCCACCTAGTCCACTCAGACTCACAAACTAATCCCCTCCAGAAACACCCTCAGACACCCTCAAAAACAATGCTTTACAAGATTGTGAGGTGTTCTTAAAGCAGTCAAGTTGACTCCTAAGTAAAATTCACCTTCACATCCTTCTTCCCACCGCCCAACTCCTGGCATCTACTTTCTGTTTCCATGAATTTGGTTGCTGTAGATAACTCACACAAGTGGAATTGTATAGTATTTGCCATTTTGTGACTGTCTTATTTCAGTTAGCGTAATGTCCTCAAGGTTCATTTATGTTGCAGCATGTTTCTGAAAAAGGCTGATATCTCCGGTGACTAACTGAGACTGTGAAGACAAGGCAAGAAAATCACTCATCTTCTCAGTTTGTCTATCCATTAGGGGAGAACTTATTGCAACTAACTCTCATTGTCCAGAGAGAATATTGTGTTAATACACTCAAAAATTTACCATTTTTGTGTATAAACTATGGTGAAGGGGTTGATATGCATTTCTTGACTCTTTGAAGGATGGCAAATCTGAAAGCCAGTCTCTGGATCAAGGATGATTACTTTTCCTTTGGTCCATGCCTTTTTGCTTCTCTTGTTCTATACCCCTTTCATCATTTTGATTCCTCTTTACCTCATCCCTTAATCACTATCTTGAGTGGGATTGGTAGTAGTGGGAAACTGCCTGGGGAAGGGGGGGGCACCTCATCCACAAGGGTACCTGCAGAATGAATATTTGTATATCTAACCCTGAATTGTACCCCATAATTTTAAAATAAAAAATTTAGCTAAGTTATATTGCCTTTTTTTTTTTTTGAGTTGGAGTCTCACTCTGTCACCCAGACTAGAGTGCAATGACTGCTCCCGGCCACCACAGCCTTGACCTGCTGGATTCCAGCAATCCTTCTGCCTCAGCCTTCCAAGTAGCTGAAACTACAGGCGCGCACTACCACGCCCGGCTAATTTTTGATTTGTTGTAGAGTTGAGGTCTCGTCAAGTTGCCCAGGCGGGTCACGAACCCGCAGGCTCAGGCAATCCACTCACCTCCAAAGTGCTGGGATTACAGGCTGAGCCACTGAGCTCGGCCTATATTGCCATTTTTTAATCCAGTGAAAAAGTGTTGACCTTCTTAAATATTCTGAAAATTATGATGAGATGTGGTTAACATAAAACTTTCCATCTTAACTATTTTTTAAGTATACAGTTCAGTAGTGTTAGATATATTCACATTGTTGTGAAGCTAATCTCTAGAATTTTTCATCTTGCAAGATGTAAACGCTAGGCCCATTTAACATCTTCCCATCGTTTTTCCCACCCCCACCCCTGGCAACCATTGTTCTACTTTCTGTTTCTATAAATTTGGCTACTGTAGATATCTCACTCAAGTGGAATCATATAGTATTAAATATTTGCCACTTTGTGACTGCCTTATTTCACTTACCATAATGTCCTTAAGGTTCATCCATGTTGTAGCATGTGTCTGAATAAGGCTGAATATTATAACATTATACATATATAATATATATACACACACATATACGTACTACATTTTGCTGAATAATATAATGCAGAATAATATACCATTGTATGAAGCTAAATAATATTCCATGGTTTGCCTAATGGAATATGACTGAATAATATTCCATTATTTATATATATTACATTTTATTTATCTACTCATTCATTCATTGATGAACACTTGAATTGCTTTCACCTTTTGGCTATTCTGAATAATGTTGATATGAACATGGTGTATACATATATCTTCAAACACTACTTTTAAAAATTCTTTTGGATATAGACCCAGAAGTGAAATTGCTGAATTATATAGTAATTTTATTTTTATTTTTTTGAGGAATATCATGCTGTTTTCCATTGCATTAGGCTGTACCCTTTTATATTCCCACTGAAAGAGCACATGGTTTCAATTTCTCCACATCTTTACCACCTCTTGTTATTTTGTTTATTTTGATAGTAACCATCCTGGTGGATGTGAGGTGATATCTCATTGTGATTTTGATTTACCTTTGCCTAATGGTCAGTGATGTTAAGCATCTTTCATAAGTGCCTTAGTCTGTTTGGTCTGCTATAACAAAGTACCATAAACTTGGTAATGTATAAGTAACAGAAATTTATTTATCATAACTAACTGAAAAGTCCAATGTCAAGGCCCTTGCATATTTGGTGTTTGGGGAAGGCTCAAAGTGATGGTTTTTTCATTACTTCCTCTCGTGGTAGAAGGGAAGCTGGCTTTCTGCAGTCCCTTTTATAAATTCCATTGATAAGAGCTCTACCATCATAGCTTATTCTTCTCCCAAATGACTCACCTAATACTATCACCTTGGAGTTAGGATTTGAACATATAAATAGTGGGAAAACATTAAGACAGCATCTATTCAGCAAATCAGCTCTTTAATAACTGGTCTCTGTCCTATTTATTGTGTTATCTCTAGCTGCAGTTAAGTGAAAACAGGACCTGATATAGCAAAAGGCCAAGAATTTCTTTTTCTTTTAGATTAGAAAATACAGTTTATTTAGAAAGTAAATTGGATAGAGAGAGAGAGAAAGAGAAGATTCACCTCCCCAAGGGAGGGGGAGGGGGACAAACCTTAAGAAAACATGGCCTGGCTGTAGCTTGAAGAGCACATGGCCACATCATCACTTAGCAAGGGAATGGCCAAGGCTAAGAATTTCTTACCATAAGTCAAGCTCCTGGTCTTTCTCTTCCTCTGTGCAGCATCATCAAATGGATGGTTAAAAATCATTGTTCTGCAAAATTTTGATTAATGAGAGAAAATATTTTTATGTGACTAGCTATGATCTAGCTGTCTGCTGTACATTTTGGTACTTTATGGTATGAATATTCATATTGTTTGATCCCTCTCCTTCCAGAAATAGCTATTTTCTTTGTCTTTCTGTGTTAGTCTGTTGCAAAGAGGGCTACTAGTTGAGGCTCCCTCTCATCTTGTTTCAGATCCATGAGAACTTGACTTGTGACCAAGTGAAAGCACCCTCTTTGTCTCTGCCTACCAGGGAGCATGATTTTTGGGTCACATCAGGTGACTAGTCAAAAATGACTGGGAACCTCTGACTTTTTGTTCTGAATGCATCAAGCTCTTGAGAGAGTCTGTCTTAATAAGAAGCCTCATCCATAAGAAGGGTTTTGTCATCTCAACCTTTGTTGATAACCTTGGTTAATGCTGAAAAAGTTCAATCCCAGGAGGGACTACACATTGCCACAGGTTGAAGGGTCTGTGACTGGTGTAACCCCCCAAAATTGGTGAATTACTGAAGGCAAACATCATCTTTAACCATCTGTGGCAAACAGGGTCTTTTACTGTCTTAAATTATTCCTGGGAGTAAATTTTTTTGTGGGGGATCTTAGGAATTGCTTGTTCTATGCCATCTGCAGATTCTGAAGAGACTATTAAATTGAATTGCTGTTGTAATAAGTACACCATTGAAAATGCTAATTGTCAATGGTCAGAAGACAGATCCTTTAAATTAGGTTCCTAATTAAGAAAAAAAGAGATTTTATCATTTTCTTATTCTAAACAATTAATGGAAAGATCAAAAAAATTTTTTTTAAAAGACAGAATATAATTATGAACAGTCATAAAAATCCTCTTGACAAAATTGAAGAACAAAAATCTGACCTACAACAAAGTTAAAATCCTTTTTAAGCTCAAACAGTTTGTTTTAGATTGAATCCCAGAGAGATTAACAACAAAGGCTACCCCCACCCTACAGTCCAGCAGCTAAAATTCTGCATTTTCACAGCCACAACCTGGGTTTGATTCCTAGGCAAGGAACCAGTCCCTTTTGGTTTGACATCTGTGTGACTTTTGACTTTTGGGGGTACCTATATATCTCGTTGGAGATACCTTGTCTATCTTTGTTAAGCTGTATTTGGTTAAGTCCTATTAGTTTTACCTGGAAGAGTACCTTTTTTATGAAAAGAAAGAAAGAAAGAAGGAAAGAAAGAAAGAAAGAGAAAGGAAGGAAGGAAGGAGGGAAGGAAGGAAGGAAGGAAGGAAGAAAGAAACAAAGAAACAAAGAAAGAAGAAAGAAAAAGAAAGAAAGAAAGAAAGAAAGAAAGAAAGAAAGAAAGAAAGAAAGAAAGAGAAAGAAAGAAAGAAAGAAAGAAAGGAAGAAAGGAAAGAAGGAAGGAAGGAAGAAAGGTGGGGGGGAAGGGAGGCGGGGAGGTGGGGTTGACAGTAGGTGATATCTGCCTGGAGTAGTGAGGGCACACCTCATCAACAAGAGTGCCTGTACAATGAATATTTGTATACCTCACTCTGAGTTGTGTCCCACAATTTAAAAAAAAAAATTAAAAGAGGAAAAAGAAAGAAAGAAAGAAAGAAAGAAAGAAAGAAAGAAAGAAAGAAAGAAAGAAAGAAAGAAAGAAAGAAAAAGAAAGAAAGAAAGTCTAAAACCTAGAAATAACAGCTGTTTGTGCTGGTTTACATTGTTTAATAAGAGACTTGAAAGGATTTTTTTTAAGTCCTATAGTCAAAAGTTGATTTAGTTGTTTTAAGGTCTCTGTCATCTCTCTAAAATTTTCTCAGTTGAATGAATTTCTCTCCTCTGAAACCTTGTTAACCAGATGGATTCCATATGCTTCGGTCTGTCTCTCCTTCCTCTTGCCACCCTCAATTCCACATAAGGGGACCTAAAAAAATTTCTAATAGCTTAAGACACCTTCAGAAAAATAGAAAGGACACTATAAATTCCTTTTTTGGGGAAAAATCTCTATTTTTCCTGTTGAAATATCAAAGGTTGTAAGTAAGCAGATCCCTCTCGAGTCTAAAGCTGTACTCTATTTTACATTAAACTCCTTGATGCTTTTGGCTTTTAAATGCATACATATTTACATGTATATGCTATGTTGTGTCTACATAAATGTGTATATGTCTATAAATATGTTTATATATTGTCAACACATAGTACCAAATTAATTTAAACATGAATGAGTACTAATAAATAGCTTGCCCAAATACTTTTTAAATTCATGTGACTTTAGTAATTTTTGTTAAATAAAAATAGTTTAAAAATTGTTGGTAAAATAAAACCAAAGCAACTTTAAAATTTAATTAGATATTTTGCCTGAGTCTTCTGGTCAGACAGGTTTATATGGTCTCTGATGGATGTTTTAATGTCATAAAAGTAACATTTCTATGATACTGCTTTTTTTAAAAAAAAATCTGTGAGCTTATGTCTTTGGATTTGAGTCTTTAGCTATGCTCCCTTTTTCATCACATGCTCTCCAGCATATGTTATTTTGTGTCCTCCCTTGACCCAGCTGTGCCGCTTGGCTATTCAAGTAGAAATTAGACCTTCTAGACATTATCCCTTGTCCTGGGCTCTGCATCTGACACATAGCTACTTACTTCCTAGGCTTTAAAAAATTATAGTTAATAAATGCACTTAAAACTACTGAAAATAAAATAAATTGTATAAAAAGTATATAAGAAAAAATAGGATGTACTTTTGGTTAAAAAAATAATAAAGGATATAAGAAGGCATAGAAATGTGTTTTTTGTTAAAGGGAAAGTAGTTTTTGCTGTAAACCCATTTTGAGCAAGTATTTTAAACCTTCGGTATTTGACAAACTTTCCAAAATCAAGAATTTAAATTCTAATTCAGTTTATTATTTATTTATTTTTACTAACTTTTTGGATATTAGAACTTCTGGAAGTCCAAGAGAGACATATTCATTTTATTTTGTATAGCAAAATCATATAATAAACATTGTTAAATATGAAGTGGTATTTAGCTTTTTTTGAGTTATCTTTATAAATTTGTTTTAATATGTGTTCTAAAACTGTATAAGATTTCTAAAATTCTGATATATCATATGAGACATATATATTGCATATATTAAATACACAATCAATAATAGCTATAGTTGTTATGTCAAATTGTTATATGCCACAAAAATAGTCAAACTTTCTTGTTAATTGCATTTTAATGATGACTATTCTACAATGTTTGTCATCCACAATTATTTTTTACTTTGGATTCTTCTCATAAATCAGTTTGTAATCAGCTACAGTCCAAAATTTGCTTCTTATAAAACATCATGAAAAAAGCTATGACAGGCACTCTTGAATATAGTTTTCTAATAGGTTTAGAGAGTATACTACTGGACTAAAAAATAAACCTTCAGGACTTTAGTTAAAAAGGTGATGTGTTCTTGAGGAGTGCTAACCTAACATCAAGCGGAATAAGAGTTAATTACAGGAGACTGAACTATAGAGGATTTAAAATGTGTCCGTGATTTTTCAGTTTAAAGCATTGCTGATTCTTTTGACTTTTTTCTTTTGTGCAAAGTCAAGGAAGCTTTCTTTTTCTTTTTTTTAACATTTAAATTTTTTTATTTTAAAATTGTGGGATACATTTCAGGGTTAGGTATACAAATATATTCATTGTACAGTTACCCTTGTTGACGAGGTGTGCCCCCCCTTTCCCAGGCAGATTTCCACTACTGCCAATCCCATCTCCACGTCCCACCCCCACGCCCCCACAGTTTCCATTACTATCAATCCTTTTCTTATAGTATTACGATAGTTGTTCAATGTTCACTTATGAGTGAGAACATGTGATAGTCAGTTCTTTGCTTCTGTGAAACATCACTTAGTATTATAGACTCTAGTTCCATCCAGGTTACTGCAAATTTCATGATTTTGCTCTTATTTATGACTGCATAATATTCCATTGTGTTTATGTACCACATTTTTTTACCCAGCCCTCTTTTGATGGGCAACACAGTTGGTTCCATGTTCTTGCTATTGTGAACAATGCTGTGATAAACACACATGTTCAGGTATCTTTTTAATAGAGTGATTTGAGTTCTTCTGGGTATATTCCCAGTAGGGAGATTGTGGAGTCATATGGATGGTTGATTTTTAGAACTTTTAGGAATCGCCACACTGCTTTCCACAGAGGCTGTACTAGTTTGTACTCCCACCACAGTGTAAAAATGTTCCCTTTTTCACCACATCCTCTCCAGCATCTGTTATTTTTTGTGTTATTGATGATGGTCATTCTGACTGGAGTTAGGTGGTATCTCAGTACAGTTTTAATTTGTGTCTTCTTGCTGACTAGTGAGGCTGAACAATTTTTCATATATCTGTTGGCTGCTCATATGTCTTCTTTTGAGAATTGTGTATTCATATCTTTTGCCCACTTTGTAATGGGGCTGTTTGTTTTTTTCTTTTCAGCGCATTTGAGTTCCTTGTAGATCCTAGATGCTAGGCCTTTGTCGAACGTGGAGTTGGCAAATATTTTTTCCCAGTCTGTGGCTGTCTCCTTGCTCTCTTGATGGTTTCTTTGGTTTTGTCAGAAGCTTGTCAGTTTGATGAGGTCCCACTTGTCTATCTTATGTCTTATGGCATGGAAGTTAAAATTTTGATCAGGAATTGGTTGCCAGTTCCAATTTCCATAAGAGCGTCTCCTGCATTTTCTAAGGTTCTTATAGTTTGATGTCTTATGTTTAGGTTTCTGATCCATTTAGAGTTAATTTTTGTGTATGGGGATAGGTAGGGGTCCTGTTTCAATCTTCTCCATGTGGTCAGTCAATTTTCCCAAGTACCATTTACTGAATAGGTTCTTGTCTCTGCAGTGATTGGTGGTGGAGGCTTTGTCAAAGATGAATTGGTTGAGAATTGAGGTTTTGCTTCTGGAATCTCAATTCGATTCCATTGATCTATATGCCTGTTCTCATAAGAATACCAAGTTGTTTTGATTATTGTAGCTTTATAATAAAGTTTAAAGTCTGGGAGTGTTATACCTCATGCTTTTTTTTTTCTCTGAGGATTGTTTTGGCTATTCTAGGTCATTTATGTTTCCATATGAATTCCTGTATTGTTGTTTCTAGATCTGAGAAGAATGTTGTTGGTAATTTGACAGGTATTGCGTTGAATCTGTAGATTGCCTTAGGTAGAATGGAAATCTTAATGATGTTGATTTTTCCAGTCCATGAGCATGGAATATTTTTCCACTTTGTGGCTATTGTGAGTGGAATTGTGCTTTTTATTTGGGTTTCTGTTTTTTTATTATTGGTGTATAGAAGTGCGATTGTCTTTTGCACATTTATTTTATACCCTGAGGCTTTCCAAAGTCCTTTATCAGTGCAAGGAGGTTTTTGACAGATTCTCTTAGGTTTTCAAGGTATAGAATCATGTCATCTAGAAAGAGAGATACCTTGACTTCCTCTTTTCCTATTTGGATACCCTTATCATCTTCTCTTCTCTGATTGCTCTAGCTAGGTCTTCCAAAACTATGTCGAACAGGAGTGGTGAGAGTGGGCATCCTTGTCTTGTTCCAGCTTTCATGGGAAATGGTTCCAATTTCTGTCTGTTTAGCAGTATGCTGACTATGGGTTTCTCGTAGATGGCTTTTACTATTTTGAGGTATGTTCCATCTCTGCCTAGATATTCGAGTGTTTTTATCAAGAAGGGGTACTGGATTTTATCAAAAGCTTTTTCTGTATTTAATGATATAATCATGTGATTTTTGTTTTTATATCTGTTGATATATTTAATTACATTTATGGTCTTATGAATGTTGAACCAGCCTTCAATTCTGGGGATGAAGTCTACAAGGTCATGGTGGATGATTTTTGAGATGTGTTGTTGAATCTGGTTTGCTAGGATCTTGTTGAGAATTTTAGCACCTATGTTCATCAAGGATATTGGCCTATAGTTCTCTTTCTTTGTTGGTCTTTACCTGGCTTGGGTATAAATGTGATGTTAGCTTTACAAAATAATTTGGGGAGAGTTCCATCTTTCTCAATTGCCTGAAATACCTTTAGTAGGATTGGTATCAGTTCCTCCTTGTATGTTTTGTAGAATTCTGCTGGAAAACCATCTGGTCCAGGGCTTTTTTTTTTTGTATGTAGTTTTCTTATGACATAGTCAATTTCCTTGATTGTTATTGGTCCATTTAGGGTCTCAATTTCTTCTTGTTTCAATCTAGGGAAGTTGTGTGATGTCAGAAAGTCCTCTCTTTCCTTTAGGTTTTCAAGTCTGTTTCCATACAAGTTTACATGGTAGTCTCTAATGATCTTTTGCATTTCTTCAGGGTCAGGTGTGACTTCATATTTTGTGTTTCTGATTGTGTTTGTTTGGGCTTTTTTTTCTCTTCTGGTCAGACTAACTAGGGGACCATCAATCTTGTTTATCCTTTCAAAGAACCAAATTTTTGTTTCACTGATTTTTTTTTGTATTATCTTTTTGTCTTCTATGTGCTGGATTGGCACTTTTATTTTGATGATCTGGATTCTTCTGCTGAAGTTAGAGTTTTGTTGGTCTTGCTTTTTCAGCTACCTTAGGTGACTTATTAGGCTGTTAACTTGTGATCTTTCCATTTTCTTCACGTGTGTCTGTAGAGATATGTATTCCCCTCTTGTTACTGCTTTCATGGTATCCCAGAGATTTTGGTAAGATGTTTCTTCATTGTCATTTGTTTCCAGGTATCTTTTAATCTCTGTTTTGATTTCCATATTGACCCAGGAGTTGTTTAGCATCCTGCTGTTTAGTGTCCATGTCTTTGTGGGTTTTGGGCGAACTTTGTTGGTGTTGATATTTATTTGTATTCCACTGTGGTCTGAGAAGGTACATGGCAAAATTTCAATTTTATGAAATTTGTTTATGCTTGATTTATAGCCAAGGATGTGGTCACTCTTAGAGTATATTACTTGCAGTGATGAGTATAATGTATATTCTATGGTCCTTGAGTGGAATGTTCTGTAGGTATAAATTAAATCCATTTGGTCAAGAGTTACACTGAGGTTCTGGATATCCTTGCCGATTTTTTGTCTTGATGATTTGTCTAGATTTGTGAGTGGGTATTAAAGTCCCCAGCTATGATAGTGTTAGAGTCAATATCTTTTTTAAGTTTGCCTAAAAGCTGCCTTATGAAAGTTGGTGCTCCTATGTTGGGTGCATATATGTTTAGGATGGATATTTCTTGTTGATTGATTGAACTTTTTATCATTATATAGTGACCTTCTTCATCTTTTTAAATTTTTGATTGCTTAAAGGTTATTTTGTCTTATATTTAGATCACATTTCCTGCTTTATTTTGTGTTCCAGTCACCTGAAATTTTGCTTCCCATACTCTTACTTTGAGTTGTGACTGTCCTTTCTGGTGAGATGAGTCTCTTGGAGACAATGTATTGTTTCCTCGTGATATTTTATTCATTTTGCCATTCTGTGTCTTTTCAGTGGTACATTTAGTTCATTCACATTCAGGCTAATTATTGAAATCTGAGAGTTTATCCCTGTCATGAGGTTCTTATAGAGTTGTTGTTGTTCCTGTTTGTTTGTTGTCTTTCTTTTGATTTTTGTGTTGATTCATGTATGTTTTCAATCTTTTTTCTGCACTCTTGTGAAGAACATTGTCACTCTTTTATCCCTTTCTTCTGTGTTTAATACTTTAAGTGTTTCTTGTAGAGGGGGTCTAGAGGCAGCGCAAGTTCTTGGGGATTGAATGGGAAAGATTTTAATTATCCTTCATTGATAAAGCTTAGCTTAGCTGGGTAGGTTATTCTTGGTTGAGATTGCTTATCTTTGAGAACTTTGAAGATTGGGCTCCTAGTTCTCCTACCATGAAGTGTCTGTAGATAAATCTGCTACTATTCTAATTGGTCTTCCCTGGTAGACAGTCTGATCTTTTTCTCTTGCTGCCTTTAGGACTTTTTCTTTTATACCTTCTTTGTTTAGTTGAATTACTATGTGTCTAGGAGTTGGTCTTCTCATTTGTTGTCTTGCAGGAGTTCTCTGAATCTCTTGTGTTTGAATTTTTGCATCATTGATGAGATGTGGGAAGTTTTCTTGAATAATTTCATGGAATGTTTGTTCCAGGGTGGTCTCTGTGTCTCTTTCTGCCTCAGGAAGTGCAATTACTCTTAGGTTCAGCCTTTTGAAATAATCGCTCATCTCTTGAAGGTTTTGTTCTGTCTTTTGAAGCTTCTTTTCTATGTTTTTGGCAATTTGGGTTCGTTCTATCTTTTGGGCCTCAAGCTCTGAGATTCTTTCTTCTGATTGGCTGATTCTGCTGTCCATGTTTATCAGTTTGTTATTTATTTCAATCATAATATTCTTTGCTGCTGTTATTTCAGTTATCAACTCCTCCTACTTTCCTCTTGTCTCTCCTCAATTCTTTAATTCTCTCTATTATTGTCTTGATGTCTGGAATTTTAGTATGCGACCAGTTATTCTGGGGGCTCGTCATTGTTTGCATTCCGAAGTCTGTTTTCTCAATGTCTGACCTTCCAGGTGTCTGTGTGAGACCCATATTCTTCTTTTGGTTTTTCTTCATTTGTGTAGATTTTTTCTCCACTTTTTTTTCTCCCCCCCTTCTTTAATTCTGTTGTTCAGAGATGGTGGGGCTGCTTTTTACTTCTTCCTTGTGTGGATCCTCTAGCTTTTTTCAATTCTGAAGCTGGATTGAGTTTGGGACTGTACTTTTTTGCAGTTTTGAGATTTAATTGAGGGGGAGCTGTGATTCAATATCTATCTGCAGATCCAAATATGCACCGACAGGTGTGTGTATACTATGGAACCCACTTTCCTCTGCTTTACAATCTGTTCATGCAGTGAGGAATAGTTTTGCTCCCTGAAAGCAGAATGAGGTAAGAAAAAGGAAAAGAATGGAACAAAGGAGGGTTGGAGAGAAAGGTGGAGAGAGAGAAGAGTAAGAGGGAAAACAGACAAATGTACTGACTAATAAATGAAAGGAGACACAAAGACAAACAAGTAAGCAAACAAAAAACAAACAAAAAACTAAAACAAAGAACAAACAAAAATGAGCAAGTCAAACAGACAAAGAGTAAAACTAAAAAACAATAAAAACAAGGAGCCATGCTCACTCTGTGATCGTTCCTGTAAGCCCAACGTCCTTTCAGCTCTGATCTCTAGCTCTCATCACAGGCTGGTAGGATTGCTCACAGCTAGGGTCAGATGCCCCAGGCCTGCTGTGGAAGGAGGGTGGATCAGATCTAGACTCAGCCCACTTGTTGCCTGTCAAGTCTGCCACTCAGATCTGACCTGTGGTTAATCTAACATGGGAGAGGGGCTTCTGTCTCTCCCAGTTTGATGCAATTGCCTTTGTCCCAAGTTGGAGGTCGGGTGGAGCTGGGTGGAGTTGGACAGGGCAATGCAGATCTATGCCTGATCCTGGGACAGAGAAAATGGCTGCAATCGGCATTTCCCCACCAGGCATGGGCCTCCTACCTGCAAGACAGTTGCAGGTTGGCATGGTGTGAGGTAGCTCGGGGTGGTGCAGCCAGTAAGGTAGCCTGGAACTCCATAGGTCTGGGAGCTGAGGGCTGGCCCAGATGGCAGCAGCATGGCAGTGGTAGTATGGGGGTAGCATGGTGGTGGCAGCAGTGGTAGCGGTAGCAGCACATGGGACCTGGGGCTTCCAACCAATGGGCTGGTGCAGCTGGCCGAGGACCAGGCTGCCAGCAGCAGCCACCCAGGGGAAAGTGAGAGTCTTTATGGATACTCGTCTTTATGGAGACTCTCACAGTCCGATTTGTCCTATCACCATCTTGCTGGAAATCTGAAGCTTTTTCTTTTGAGCTATTTATGGATTATGAAAACCTAAGTAAAATATACTTTTGTAAACACAAGTTTGAAGCAATTATACTTCCTTTTACCAGCTCTATCTAGAATTTTAAAACTATTTTAAGTATTCTTAATTTATGGCATTATAGTTATTTGCATAAGTTCAATAAGAATCTGTATCCTTTTGTAACAGGACACAATTGGAGATACTAGTTATTTTACTAATGGACTAGACTGGCATATTTTCGAATATACCCAGGTTGCTTTGAGGAATTGAAGTTAACTTCACAGACCCCAATATAAAGCCCCTTGGAAAGACTGGCCTGGTAACTTGTTCACACAGTACTTTTACAAGGTTTCTGCTTTATGGTAAGTAAAGAATGTTACTTTTTAACAGAACCAGGAACTTCGAGTTATAGTGAGAAATTCACCAAATTTGTATAGATATTATAGGCAAAATGTAATGACTAATCCCTGGCATGGCTAACCTCTAGAGGCTTTTGAAAATCTAAATCTTAGATTCCTTATTTTAAAAGTTTCAGCAAAACCAACTTAAAAAACCTTATTTTGCCAATTACTATTCTTGTTTCATTTTATGCAAATAATCAGACTAAGTATAATGTGATTAAAATTTATTTTGCAAATAAAAATTGGTCCTACTATGAATTATCTTTGGTAAAAATGAGGGACTGGAGAGGAAAAAATATATGTTTCAGAAGAAAACTATAGTCCACCTATTTTTAGATTCCAGCCTTATTCATTGTTTGGGGGCTTTGTTCTTTGTTACTTGCCTACAATTTGGACTGAATCCTGAATTATTTTCCGGCTACAAGTCTACAAACTAATGTTTCTAATTTTTTTTTACCATTTTTCTGACTAGGAAACACTGAAATTAAAACTGTTTGGTTAAAGCCCTGAAAACTGAAGCTAGCCACATTGATGTAAACTTTGTGAGACTACTCAGAAAGCTCACTGGAACACCTAGATGCAAACTGCAAATCAGAAAAATTTTTTCACATTGCCACTATCTCCTCCCTTCATCTGAAGAGCCCTTGGGCATAACATCTAAAACTTAACATAACAGCTAACTTAAAAACTGAGTTTATAGTTTTTCTAACATTTAACTTTTGTTCTTATTTTATTTGCATAGAAATGCTTCATCAAATATCAGATTGCTTAAACCATATAGAGGCCTGACTTTGGTAGAAGCTCATCTGTAACATCACTGCCTGAAACAAGACACAACAGTTGAACTGGACTGGCCTATACTCAGAATGGAGAAACTACTTCAATGGCTTATAAGAAATCCACCAACCTAATCTTGGGAGCATAAAATTCCTTGTGGGAAGTTTCATAACAGGGAATGTTGGAGTTCAGAAAAAAATGCCCCCAAATGAATTACTCAGAAGCAACCTCAGAAAAAAGTTTTTCTCTAACCTTCTCATGCTCTCCTCTCAGTCTCATTTCTCCCAGAGACTAAGCATAAAAATTAGAGTCCTATTTTCTCAAGAATGGTCATAGAAACAAGAAATTATTTTTCCCAAAGTCAACCATAGTACCTAAACAAAAAATTACTCTAATCTTTCCTGCACCATTCTGTATAAAAATAGACCATAGAGAAATTCTCTGACCTACCTTGTTTGAATGTAGGTCATAAGACCCCCTCCAGGGAGTACTCTGCCACATACCCAGAAGGAAGACATGTGTGCTCAGGCCAAGGAGAATCTAGATAGATAGACCTTGCTGGACTTCTCCACTTTGTCTATCAGCATTAGAGTTTTTGTTCAATTGTGCTTCTTTTTTTTCTTTTGATATTTTTAGAGACAAGTTCTCTCTGTGTTCCAGACTGATCTCAACTTCCTGGGCTCAAGCAATTCTCCTGTCTCAGCCTCCCAAAGTGCTGGGATTATAGGCATGAGTCACTGTGCCTGGCTGTTCAATCATAGTTTTACATGGCTGTTCAAACTTTGAAACCTAAATATTCAAAAATGGATAATTTCCCCTGTATCTTTGAAATGTCTTTTCTCCAATTAACCTGCCTTTGTGAGTTGATTTTCAGGAAAATTTCATAGAGCCAAGGTGAATTTTCATTCTTTGTCCCTACAAAACTAATGTATGGGCATTCAGAAAGTGGAAACTAGTGTGTTCTCTATTTAAGACTTATGTGCAAAGCAAGATCTTCAGAAAAGCGAGAGGCCAAAAGTTCAGGGTCACCCAACTCAACCAGCCCAGCAGCATCCACAATGGCCTTGCCCTTTTCTTTGCTGATGGCCCTGCTGGTGGTCAGCTGCAAGTCCATCTACTCTCTGGGCTGTGATCTTCCTCGGATCCAAAGCCTGGGTAACAAGAGGGCCTTAATGCTCCTGGCACGAATGAGGAGAATCTCTCCTTTCTCCTGCTTGAAGGACAGATATGACTTTGAATTCCCCCAGGAGGAGTCTCATGTCAACCAGAACCAAAAGGCTCAAGCTATCTCTCTCTTTTATGAGATGATCCAGCAGACCTTCAATCTCTTCATCACAAAGGACTCATCTGCTGCTTGGAATGAGACCCTCCTAGGCAGATTCTGCACTGGACTTTATCAGCAGCTGGATGACCTGGAAGCCTGTGTGATGCAGGAGATAGAGATAGAAGAGAAACCCCTGATGGATGAGGACTCCTTCCTGGCTGTGAGAAAGTACTTCCAAAGAATCATTTTCTTCCTGAAAAGGAAGAAATACAGCGCTTGTGCCTGGGAGGTTGTCAGAATAGAAATCATGAGATCCTTCTTTTTATTATCAAATTTGCTAAAAAGATTAAGGATCGAGGAGTGGGACTGGGTCTAACATGGAAGCGATTTTCATTGACTCACATATCAATTCACACTTTTCATGAATTCTGCCATTTCAAAGACTCATTTCTTCAGTCACCATGACATCAATGAAATCAAAATTTTCAAATGTTTTCAGGAGTACTAAGTAACATTGCATAGCGCTGTAGGCACTAATCCCTTTCTGATGACCATGATGATGGAGCTGTTTAAATATTTACTTAACAATATTTAAGATTTCAATTATTTTTGTCTATGTGATATCATGTGTAACTTTATACTGTGGTTTATATCGTATGTTCTTTATATTTTGTTAATTTATTTCTTGGCATTGTTAATTGAATTTTTACTAAATAAAACTTCTTGTATTTGTTTATTCTTGAAAATGAAATTCCCAGTCTGATGGTGCGACCTGACTAAAAATAAATGGTACAATTCATTTATTCATTATTATTATATTCCAGTTATAAGTAAAAATGAAGTTTCTCTAAACCAGGTTGTATGTTGTAGTCCGGATATAAAGTTGAACACACAAACGCAGTTTCTGTTTTCTTGTATATTTGACTTTTGTATGAAAAAAACTAAAAATAGTTATGTTGAATGCTATAATGAGAAGAAGGAACAACCAATGATTTCTCTCAACAGAAAGTAAACCAAGGCATGTGAGGAAATAAAAATATACACAGATATTTCTTTGTAAGTTCACTGGTAGACATCTAATAGAAAATCTTATTGCCAGTTGGATATATGAGTTTGCAATTTACAAGGAATGCAATCACTGGAGGTTTGTACATGGCAAAGGAAAGCCAAGAAAGGAAGTTCATCAGGTGAGGAGTGAGTGTAGAGGGAGAAAAAGCACTTACACGTCATTCTGAGGACATTCAACTTTTAAAGGGAGGGAAGAGAAGAGGCACAAAGGAAATGGAGTTGAATAATTAGAAGGACAACAAGAGACAATGGTGGTAAATGTGTTAAGAAAATAAATGTGCTGAGAAGAATAATCAGTGGATTCGTTAAAAGTGTGGCTTGAAGCTGCGCACTAATTGGGAAATAGATGGCATTGGCACTCTTGGTGACAGCTGGTTTGCTAGAATTAGTAAACAAGAACTATTCTAGAGTAGGTGGAAGTGTAACCCAGAGAAAGTTAGTGACTTTAAAGTGAAGAAGGAAATAGGATGGAATTCAAAAAGAATGTGGGTTATTTTTTCTGTGCATAGCTTTATTTTTTTTTGCAATACATTTTTTTCTGAATAGATTTCATGTAATTGATGTACTGGTAATCATGTTAATACATTTAATATATTTGTTTTAAATCATGATATTTAATTACAGCAATAATTTGTAATTGTTTTAATTAATACATTAAAATCAGTGGGATGCTTAGTTTTTGTTAATTCATTAGTCAGAAATATATAACTAATTAAATTCTTCATCCAAATATTGAATTTGTACTGATAATATAATAAACCCTGAAATTATTGGCTTTGTTAAGTAAGTTACTTAGCATGCATCTTTGTCAATACCAGTTTACCAGTTTTACTGCTGTGTTATAACACATTTCTTTTTCTGATAAGGTTAGGTATGATAAGAATTCTATTTTTTTTTTTTGAGTTGGAGTCTCACTCCTTCACCCTGGCTGGGGTGCAGTAGTATGCACCCTCACGACCACTCCAGCGTCAACCTTCTGGGTTCCAGCGATCCTTCCACCTCAGCCTTCCCGAGTAGCTGGAACTATAGAAGAATGCTACCACGCCCAGCTATTTTTTAAAATTTTATTTTATTGCAAAGATGAAGTCTTACCAAGTTGCCTGGGCTGGTCTCAAACCCATGGGCTCAGGCAATCCGCTCGCCTCGGCCTCCTAAAGCGCTGCGATTACAGGCTGAGCCACCAAGCCTGACCTTATAATAATTCTTTTATGTTATTCCTTAGTAATTTTTCCTGATTTTCTGAATATTGGCATCTTATATTTATCCAAAAATGACCAAATCACCACAGACATAAAGAATAACAAAGTTCCTTCACAAATTAAAAATGTAAAACTGGATCAGAGAAACCAGTACTTAAAATAAAGAAAAAGTTGCAACTTGGCGAGACCTCTTCTCTACAATAAATCAAAAAATTAGCCAGGCATGGTAGCACGCGCCTGTAGTTCCAGCTACTTGGAAGGCTGAGGCGGAAGGATCGGTGGAGCCCAGCAGGTCGAGGCTGCGGTGGCCGGGGCGGCCACTGCACTCCAGTTTGGGCGACAGAGTGAGACTCCAACTCAAAAAAAAAAAAAGAAAAAGAAAAAGTTGTTCATGAACCATAAAAATTCAGAGAGCAAGGTAGAGATAAATACAATTTATGAGTAAAAGGAGATTTAACAATCATAATAGGAATCCAGAATACAAAACTTACAAAATCACTCATAATTTACATGAATGAATTTGACATTGAAATTTCATTCTCTTTGGATGAATGAATGATGTTGGTCAACCCACTTAATCTCCTTGTGCCTCAGTTTTCTTGTAAATAAAATGTGTTCAAAATATTTGTATCATTGTTAATATTAAAGGAACACATATGTTTTAAATGCATAGCATCTTCCTTCAAGAAAGGTGTTAAAATATGATAGGTATCTTTCTATTTTTCTTCATACGACTGTAGATGAGAATATTATTTGTCTTTCCACAAAATTCTTAGCAACTGTGTCCTATCTTTTAGTAATTGACCTCCAAAGGAGGTAGCCTAAAACAACAGAATTCTGTCATCAACTGTACAAAGCCTGAAAAATTGTCGCTTCTCATTTAGAAAAAGTGCCCTATTTGTACTGAGTCAGGTACTGGTGGCTTGTATAAATACCTGAGAGAGGGACCCAGCATCTAGATTGACGTGCAGAAGACACGTGATGCTTATGTGCTGATTCTGGCACCTACACATTCCCTTCTTCATTCTCAGCAGTCCAGGACACACTGACATGTCCCCAGGGTTTCCTTCCTTTCCAGGCAGAATTCCCCATGTGACCCTGGTCATTCGCTCCTTCACCTAGAGTTGCTTTCTATTCTGTTGTGGCTCCAGTTTCATGATTTCCCTAAAAGCAGAACACCACAAGTAGAAAGCAGACATTAAAGAAAATTTCGAGGTTTTGCAGAAACATCTGTGAGAGAGGCCTTCCTGAATTTCCATTGAATATGACGGACTAGTAGCGGTAGCTAAAAGGAAAGAGAAAGCAGGATCCAGTTGATGTGTGGGCTGCTGAAAACCCTCTCAGGGGAAGACAACTCCCCAGTGGACAAGTATGACAAGGGCTGTGACCAAGACTGGAGGGCTGCTTTCTGACCAATGCAGAAACCCTACCACTTCCATGGGGACTGCTCTTATGCTGTGAAAAGGCCACTTCTTGGCAAGAACAGAGTCTACTGCTGTCATAAGCCGGTTTCCTTACCCTTGGTCTGTTATAATGAGAGCCAGTGTCCAGTTTCAGACAGGGAATGAACTCTCCTTAGGATTGAGAATTGTAGGGACAGAAAGAGCTGTATTCCCTGCCTATGGCCTACCGTGCCAACCAGTTCACCTTCTCCAGAATCACCCCCTCAACATACTATGGGACTCCAAGAGGAAGGCAGTGTTGTCAATCTGGATTGAATCTTAATAGTAGTCAGTAAAGCTCATTCCTAGGGTACTAACGCTTAACAGTATGATATTTGTTCCACAGATCATTCCTATTCATGGACTTCAAACATTAACAAATAAAAGAATATTCTCATTGTCACTTTAAATAATGATCTTGAAAGCTTCTCCACCCAATAGTCAAAACTTGTCCTAAGTAGCAAAAGAAGAAGTCCCTTAAAAGCTAAGGAATAGCTGGGCTTGGTGGCTCAGCCTGTAATCCCGCACCTTGGGAGGCTGAGATGCTGAGCCTGCAGGTTCGAGACCCGCCTGGGCAACTTGGCGAGACCTCATTTCTACAATAATCAAAAATGAGCCGGGCGTGGTAGCGCGCACCTGTAGTTCCAGCTACTCGGAAGGCTGAGGCGGAAGGATCGCCGGAGCCTGGCAGGTCGTGGCTGCAGTGGCCAGGAGCGGCCACTGCACTCCAGTGTGGGCGACAGAGTGAGACTCCAACTCAAAAAAAAAAAAAAAAAAAAAAGCTAAGATTTATTTTTTCAAATTTATCAATTTGGTATAATTTGAGAGGCATCATTGTAATCAGCACTATACTTTCACTGAGGTATTTCACCAAGAAGTGTGTGTGAATTTCTGAGGTAGCAGAAAGGGCCTGCAACGGCAGAGATCTCTTAAATCTTTTCCTTGGGCTATGTATTCCGTACCATATATATTTATGGTTACTATTTTTGCTATATATATATATATATATATATATATATATATAGTGAATTTTCCCATGTCAATTTCAGTAACTACCTGCAAAAACTTGACAATTTATAAGGCAGAATTCTAGGAGGCATTCTGAGGAAAATTAAAAACTATTCACTCTTCACATCAAAGATGAATCTGATTTGTACATTCATTTAGGAAATAGTACTTTACAGAAATACTTGGAAGAGGAGAAGTTATTCTCCTAAGCTGAAGTGAAATATATATAGTATTCATTTGCTGATTCTGCTATCTAGTAAAATTCCCCCTTCTCCTGTTTTTCTGAATCCCATTCTTCACTCTTGTTTGGGATCAGAGAATGATACACCAAATGAAGATCTTAGAAGCTGCCTCAGAAGAAAAAGTTATTCTCTGACTTTCTCCCGCCCTCCTGTCTCTCACCCCTCAGTCTTCCCCAAGTTATCCACAGAAACTAGAAACTTTCTTTTTCAATCCTGATCATGGGAAACAGGTTCCCTTTTCCTCAAGGACAGCCATGAAACCCAAAAATATTGCTCTAAATTTCCCTTGTCTTTCTATGTAAAAATAGGCCATAAATTTTTTTTTCTGATCTGACTTGTTTGATTATAGCTCAAAAGACCACCATTCCAGAAAGGGTCCTGCCCCATAAGCAGGGGAAAGGAATACTGCACAGAGAGGCCAAGGAGCATCTAATCACACAAGCCTTGCTGGTTTTTCCTGCTCCATCTGTCAGCATTAGATCATGCCCTATTTGTCCTATCATACTTCTGCATGGCTGTTCATTCTTCATTGAATCTAAGCATAAAAGGAATAGATTTCCCCCACCTCATATCCTTGGGTCTTCATTCTGAAGGCTCTTGTGACATGTAAAACTATGATTAAATAACTTTGTTATTTTTTTTCTTGTAATCTGTCTTTTGTTATAGGGGTGCTGGCTATGACCCTTTTGATAAGAAGAAAAGGGATCATAACCTTTCTGCCCCTGTAGTTCTGGTGATGAGGTTGGGATGTTTGAGACACCTGACTCACAGAGCCTACAGATGAGGTCCTGGGACAACTGACAAAAAGCCAGCAAATACTTTTTTACCAGGGTCAGACTCCCAGATCTCTGTCTGTAGTGCCCAGTTGGAAATGGAAGGTAAAAATTTCTCTGTATTCCTTCCTTTCTAAATCCACGTTAGCAGAAGAAAATAATTTGTTTTGGATTGTGACTCTTGTATAAATTTGGATTTAGGGTACTTGTTTGTTATTGATCCATTCTCTTCCAGGGACAGTTATTGTTTTCCTGTTTGTCTCGCTTTAGGTCCTGAGAACTTGACTTGGCTTGCTGCTTGTCAGTGACACACTGGTTGTCAGTCCGGTGTGTGCAGGCAGCCAACCAAAAGGTTGGGGGTCTCCATAAAAAGCTTAGGTATTTATTGCTGCCAGCTTTCAAGGCATCGAAATCTTTTAGCTATCTTTGGGGGTGCCTCTGGATTCTGAAAGGGCTGCATCTTTGCATCTCTCTGGTGACTCTGTGCATCTTGGTTAGGTCACAAAAGACTTACTAGTTTTGATTCTGAATCACTTGGTAGATATATTTGATTTAAAATAAAGAAAATGGAAGAAGGAAAATAAGTTTCAAAAGCTAGAAATATTGGCTGCTAGTTCTTGCTAAAATCTGGTAAGAGGTTAAAGAAAAAGTTCTATAGTAAAAAATCAGCTTAATTTAAAACTGATATTCAGGCTATATTTTTATTTAAAGGGACTTCCTGAAGGAACACCTGAGCCCAGTAGGTCGAGGCTGCAGTAGCCATGATTATGTCACTGTGCTCCAGCCTGGGCTATGGAGTAAAACCCTGACTCAAATAAATACATACATACATATACACATACATGTACACATACATAAATACATAAATAGAAAGGGCCTTCCTTTTTTTCTCTTTTGAATCTTGTTTCTACCATGAAAAATTTTAAAAATCTCCTTTTAATTATGTGTTTGATCCCTTTGTTTGCTTCCTTTCTTGTTGCCATGATTTTTACTGATAAAAAGTTAAACTTTATTGGCCATTTGGGAAAGCTTAAGATCTCCCAGAAATACTCCTCAAGGCTTGTTTTTGTTCAGCCTCTCCTTCCATCTTCCACCTTCAGTCTTCCAGGCAGTTCTCTTTTATCATTGATATGTTGCCTTTCAAGCCCCTGTCTCTTCTATTTTATGGTCGTATTTAGAAAATTACTAAATGTACTAAAAGGAAATGTCAGCGTTCTGGCTACCACTAAAAGGATATAGGGGAGACTTCTTGAGGAATGCAAAAAAAAAAAAAAAAAAAAAAAAAAAGGAGCCACAGATCCCCCTTTGTGGGGTCTTTCGTCTTCTTTATGGAGGTCCAAGAGTCAGAAGGTAATCATTTGTTTTGGTTTCGGGTGTGAAACTCTGCTCTTTTGCATTGAGTTCCCTGATCTCTTTGGCTTTTGGGGGGCACCAAGGGTCACTTTATACTGAGAGTCACCTACCTGCCAAGACAGTCAAAGTCAAGTCTGTTTTATGTATAAGACTATCACTTTTTACCAGCTTTTTCTTTCAAGCTAAAAAAACAAAAACTAAAACTAAACAGAAAACCAGATTCTTTTCTGGAAAGAACTGACTCCAGTACTAGAATAAGCGTGTTTCTCTTCTCTGAGCCTCTGGTGAACGCAGCTGTTTTCCTGCCTCTGTGTAGATCAATGTGGTCCTTTATTTCCCTTTCTGCCAGGCCCTCGGTTCCTGATTTTGCCACATTTAATTTTTCTAACTTATATTTTTCAGTTTGTCAGGGGAAAGTCACTTCCCTTATTCTACTTTCATGGCACTCAGACTTACTTTTCTTTTCTTTCTGCCCACAATGGCCAAGTTCTGCTTTCTAGGAAAGTTAAAATGAGAAACAAAAAATCTCAAATCTTGAAAATTATAATGAAAAACAGTGCAGTTCTTTTGCTTTTCTTTTACTTCTCTTTGTGTTACTTCGTCATGAATTAGAACATAATACAGGAGACACAATACAAACCTTGCCCAGGAAACCACGATGTTAAAAAAAAAAGCTCTAAAAATTCTTTTGAATGTGATGTTTAGCAGTGCATCTTCCAGATGACACACAAGAAAATAACAACTTGAGCATCTTGGGGGCTGGCTGGTGGTGGTATGAGGACGACTTCTCACTACATACTCTCTCCTACATTTTGCGTTTTTAACCATGAGAATGTATTTTCTGTTTTAAGAATTCACCTTTCAAACAAACCAACCCTAGTGGGTAGCCCCTCAGATGCCCCAGTGATCCCTGCTTCCTGGTGCTTACACCCTGTGTACCCCGCCTTCCACTCCTGAAGTCACTACGGTGGCTTCTGTCCCTGGTATACTCTCACTCTCTGGTTTCTCACTCCTGGGAAGCTGGCTTCCTGGAGTCCAGGAAGAGCCCTACATGAGAGCCCTATGTGGTGGGACACAGACATGGGAAGGGATTTGGGGGCAGCAGCCCCACCCACAGCTTTGTGGCATCTCCCAAGAGTCCCTAAGCTGAGGCCTGGCTGAGCCACTCCTGGATTTCTGACCCACAAAGTTATGTGAACACAAATATGTTGTGTTCAGCCACCAAATTAAAAAAATTCTTTTAAAAAATTTTAAAATCAAAATTTATTTTGAGAAACCATGAATGAGTAAAGGAAAGAAGGCTATGACTCTTTGACATGATAGCATTGTCAGAATTATACAGACAGGAAAGCAAAGTTGAACAGAATCACACTTGATGATGAAAAATTGAGAGTCACTAGTTCCTGTAATATGAACTTCTAATAAGTAGTAATATCATCTTTGAATCTCCAGTACCCAGCTCAGAACCTGCAAGCATAACAAGTGTTCAATAGTTTAAATTTAAAAATTTATACTTGGAAAAGTAAAAATTAGTTGAGTACTGAAGATAAGATTATCACAGTTGCTACTTAGACAAAATAAACTCTTGCTATTGGCATTGAGGGCTGTTAAGATCTTCGACACCTGGGGACATTGATCAGGAGAACAGTGGTCAACACTGACTGAAGCTTGGGTCCTTTACACAAATACTCTGGGGGCAAAGGCAAGGGTCTTGGAGGATTTATTATTTTGGCAACAAAGGAACTCCTCAAGTGAGGAGTTCTAAAGTCATCAAGATGTGATAACTACCTTGCTGAAGAAAGAACACCTTGGAATTAGAATCTCCACACCATATGAACTTGCAAAGAACCAACATTCTTCCTAGGGTACTGGCATAACCTGAGAAGCACTATAGATTGCCAGTAAGAAAACAATGAAAAAAAAGGGCAGTGTCTACACTATCTAACCTTGTTGTCCCAGGGAAGCATACCCACAAGAAACAGAATGGAATGTATTTTGGAAGGAAGAGAAACAGAGAAACCTATTCACTAATACCCATCAACTTCTGTTGATGTGAATGAAAACAGCAAACCAACCCTGTTGTAAAGAATTTAATTGCCAGGGATGGCCGGTAAATTTGTAACTAAATATAGAAACACATAAGACCCAGGGAGCTCGACGTCCTATGTAAAATGGGGAGGGTAAAAAGGGAGAGTAATATCAGGGCTAAGAGTATATACTTCTAACTTTAGCAGAAGTGTGTTCCTCATTTGGGTTGGCACATCTAAAATTTACTGGGACAATCAAACTTCTGTTGCAAAAGTATAGTTTACCCTGATGTCATCTTCTTAGGCCATGTACAGAAGACATAAATAAAAACAAAAAATGGAATTAAAAATGTAGAGAAATGTTCAGAAAATGAAATTTATATGTCCCCTATTAAAAGCCACGAACAGAAAGACTGTCTTCACAGAACCTAGGCTCCAAGGTTCACCCAGACCCCAGCCCAGACAGAGCCCCGGCATCCTCATTTCCCAATGGCCCTCCTGCTCCCTCTACTGGCGGCTCTGGTGGTGTGCGGCTGTGGCCCTGTGGGATCGCTGGGCTGTGACCGACCTCAGAACCACCACCAGCTTAGCATGAAGACCTTGGTGCATCTGCGCCAAATGAGGAGAATCTCCCTTTCCTTGTGTCTGAAGGACAGAAATGACTTCAGATTGCCCTGGGAGGTGGTGGATGGCAGCCGGTTGCAGGAGGCCCAGGCCGTGTCTGTCCTCCACGAGATGCTGCAGCAGGTCTTCAACCTCTTCCACACAGAGCGCTCCTCTGCTGCCTGGAACACCACCCTCCTGGACAAACTCCTCGCTGGACTTCATCAGCAGCTGGAACATCTGGAGACCTGCTTGGTGCAGGCGGTGAGAGAGGAAGAGTCTGCTGGGTTGACTGAGGGCCCTGCAATGCCCTTGAAGAGGTACTTCCAAGGAATCCGGCTCTACCTGAATGAGAAGAAATACAGTGACTGTGCCTGGGAAGTTGTCAGAGTGGAAATCATGAGAGTCTTTTCTTTATCAAAAAACTTGCAAAAAGACTGAGAAGTAAAAATGGAGACCTGGAATCATTTTGAAATTATTCTCATTGACTAATCTGTCACATCTCCCCTACACATGTGTCTTTGGTATTTCAAGACTCTTATATCTGCTTTAGTCAGAATTTGTTGAATTAGATGAACAAATATTTTGAAAATATTATTATATTTGTTTAAAAAAATTTAGCTTCTGGGACATCAGTTCCTCAGAGATGACTGCCCTGATGTTTTTTTATTTATTTATTCCATTTCTTTATATTCCTTCTTTTTTGCATGCATTGTATTTATAATATTAAGATATTTTACATATAACCTGTCCACCTTTACATTGTATCAAAATTTATAAAAACCTTCACTTTTTCATGTTATTAAATTTTCATTCTTTAATTTATTAAAGTCATATCAAAGAAAACTTCTTAAATTTATCTGTTCTAAAAAAAAAGTCTACATTCTCTTTGTGTAAATCAGATAGAAGAAAGTATGGCAAACCATATTAATTCATTCATGTTATATGTATGCATTGAGTAAGTGGGAGATTGTGGATTTCATTAAAGTAATACAGGTAAGCAAACACAGTGTTTGCTATGTTGAAATTCTCAGTCTAAGGAGAAATGGGCATAAAGACAGCACTAAATGTTTATATTATTTCAAGATGCCTGAGATACATGAAAGTGCAGAAGAAGCCTTATTGGCAGTTAGGAATTCATGTCTAGAATGGATGATAAATACCATAAGTGAAGGTATTCATTTGGGATTCTTTATTGAATGTCTGGCATGGGAATGGATGTGGTCACTTATGAACAGAGGGAACAATGAGACAAGAATCTAACCTCCATCCTGCACACTCTCAGCAGTCAAAGTTGGGGTGAAGAAGTTAGAATCTGCAAAGGGCACTGAGGTGGAATGGCCAGTGCAGTTAGAAGGAGAAATGGAAAAGAATGAGGAAGTGATTAATGAGGGAAAGACAGTGGTGCCTCCAGGGAAGTGAAGACTAAACAAGTGAAGATCGAAAATAGATGCTCTCGGTGACCTTGACTGATGACAGAGGATATGGTTCAGTAGAATTAATGGAACCAAAATGAGAGATGAGAGTAGATTGAAGATGAAACACACAAGGGGGAATTAGGTACATGGTATAGAGAACATCATCCTGGGAGGTTTTGCTTGAAGTGGAGTCATGAAATGAGGTGGTGTCTGGAGGAAAATGCTAGCAAAATCAAGTGCACCTTCTTTTACTTTTTTTTTTTTTTTTTGAGATTATTTTCAAAGAGTACATGCATTGGAACAAAAACTTTGAATCTTTTTATTGAGGTATGATTGTCAAAAAAAATCAAATATAATTTAAAGTGTACAAGATGGTGTTTGGTATAAGTATACCTTGTGTAGTGACCCTCACAATTAAACAAATTAACATGTCCATCATTTAACATTGCTACCTTTTTTAAAGTGTGAGGACACATGAGATCTACTCCCTTTGCAAATATCAAGTTTATAATGCATTATTATTAATTATATTTACCATACTATGCTGAACATTTTATATATTTGATTTATATGAGTTAAGCTATTGCTTATTTAAATATTTTATTTAAAATTTGCTTATTTATCTGAAGATATTTGTGTATTTAAATTGTAATTTAGCATTATTCTAATTAATATTTTGTAGTAAATTGCAATGGCAACCCATTTGCTTGCCAATTTCAGTTATTTCTTTCAGTTGAATTTTATTTTTTTAATTTGTTACTTCTTTATGCTAGTTTTTATGTTGGTAATTTACATTACTTATAATTTTATAATTTATAATTTTGACATTTTAATAAATTATAGCTTATTGTTTAGATGAGCAGCTGTAGTTTTAAAATTTTTTAAGTATTATTTTTAACTGACATAATCATATATAATTATGGGGCACAATTTGATGTCTTGATACATCTATACATTGTAATGTCAAATCAGGGTAATTAGCATATCTGTTATCTCAAACAGTTATTATTTCTTTGTAGTGAGAACAAATCCTGGCTGGGTATGATGGTCATACCTGTAATCCCAGCACTTTAGAAGGTCAAGGTGGGCAGATCTCTTAAGCCCAGGAATTCAGACCAGCTTGGGCAACATAGCGAGACATTATATCTACGTATGTAAGATAAAATAATAAAATAAAATAAAAAGCTGGGCATGGCAGTGCATGTCTTTAGTATCAGTTACTCAGGAGCCTGAGCAGAAGGATTGTCGGAGCCAGGGAAGTTGAGGCTACGTGAGCTATGATTGTGCCACTGCACTGTAGCCAGAGAAACAGAGTGAGAATCTGGCTCAAAAAAAAATTAAAAAAAAAAGGCATTCCAAATCCATATATATACCACATTTTAAAATCCATTCATCTGTTGATGAACACTTAGGTTGATTTCATATCTTGGCTATTGTGAATAATGCGGTGATAAACAGGGGATGCAGGTATCTCTTTGACATACTAAATCATTTCCCTTGGATATGTACAATGGGCCCTTGTTTTTATATTTCACCTGTGTACAGAGCCGGACAGTTACTCGTGTATGTCTCTAAGCACCTTATAGGATGCAGACCTATACCTCTCTGTAGTCAGATTTCTCTTTGATTTTACACATATTCAGTTCCTTTTCTTGTAAAAATGTTTTTACCTTTAATTTCTGTATTTCATAAGAAAAATTTTAATTTATGATATGAAAATGTTTTTATTAAAGTCCCAATTTTTCTAGAGCTTTTTATTGAAATTTTATTTTCTTCCTATTTAACAGTACATAAATCTTAAACCATAATCTAAGTCATTCTGATAATACAACTATTTTTAGTATTTTAGTAATAAATATAATTAATATACTTTACTCATTGTTGCATTTATTTTACTTCTGATACTTTAAAATTCATGCAATTCTTCTAGTTGAGTTAGCTAGGGTAAGTAATTTATTTCTATATTTTAATGTTATTCATTGTATTATTTCTTGATTAACTTTAAAATTATTCTAAGATGGAGATCATTGGCTTCATAAAATCATAAATGCCGGCCGGGCTCAGTGGCTCAGCCTGTAATCCTGCGCTTTGGGAGGTTGAGGTGAGTGGATTGCCTGAGCCCGCGGGTTCAAGACCCGCCTGGGCACCTTGACGAGACCTCATCTCTACAATAAATCAAAAAATTAGCTGGGCGAGGTAGCGCGCACCTGTAGTTCCAGCTACTCGGAAGGCTGAGGCGGAAGGATTGCCGGAGCCCAGCAGGTCAAGACTGCGGTGGTTGACAGCGGTCACTGGGCGACAGAGTGAGACTCCAACTCAAAAAAAAAAAAATCATAAATGTCTGTGGATCCCAAATTGGCAAATTATACTGCAGAGGAAAGAATGAGATATAAGATAAAAGTGGATGAAAAACACTGGATTAGAGACTTGAATGTAGGCTAATATTAGTGAAAAGATTCAACCATGCAGTATCTAGAAAGAGAAAAATAATAACTTTATATTAGAGAAAACTAGCAGACATGATCTTGATCAAATGATTAAATTCACTTCAGAAGTAATAGGGCATATTGATAGGTACCCTGGATATCATGTGATGTGATGAACATGTAAATTGTGTGGTTTTCATTCCTTAAACTCATAACCTCAGTGTAATCACAAGAAAAAACAAGACGAGTCCAAATTGATGGATATTTGACAAAATAACTGACTAACAGTGTTCAAAAGTCACAACGTCATGAAAGACAAGACATCTGAGGATGTGTTATAGATTGAAAGAGACTAAAGAGATATATCAACTAAATGCTATGTGGATTCTGGATTGATACTCAGAACAGAAAAAAGGAAATCAGAAAAAAATAAAGAGGAAATCTGGGTAAAGTCTGAAAGTTAGTTAGTAATATTGTACCAATGCTTATTTCTTAGTTTTGATAGTTGTAATTATAAATTGATTATATAAGTTGTTAACATTAGGAGAAGCTGGACTCTGGACTAAGGACACAGGGAAACTGTACTACGTTTGCAACTCTCTATAAATCTAAAATTATTTCAAAATAAAGAGTTAAAAATGAAAAGGCTCCCAAGATTGTTGACCTTACTGGTTAAAAATTTTTTTCCCTGATTTTTTAAAATCCTTTTTTTTTTCTTTGAGTTGGAGTCTCACTCTGTCGCCCAGACTGGAGTGCAGTGGCCGCTCCTGGTCACCGCAGCCTCGACCCACTGGGCTCCAGCGATCCTTCCGCCTCAGCCTTCTGAGTAGCCGGAATTACAGGCGCACGCTACCACGCCCAGCTAATTTTTGATTTATTGTAGAGATGAGGTTTCGCCAAGTTGGCCAGGTGGGTCTCGAACCCGCGGGTTCAGGCAATCCACTCACCTCAGCCTCCCAAAGGCGCAGGATTACAGGCTGAGCCATCGAGCCCGGCCCCTGATTATTTTTTCTTTTCAGAAGCCAGAATATTATATCTCCAGTGTAGCTATTTAAGTGATAATTTCCCATTCCTTAGCCTTACTATTTCTCAGGTGAGAATGTGCAATTAACTCAGCAATAAACTCTGCTGGCCTATAGCATAAAAGGCATCAAGCAGCTGACAAGTCAGGTGACTCAGAGTCTTCTGTTATCTCATCCTCCTCCTCTAGTGCGCAAGACTCTCTGAATTTTTCCAGAAATGCTTCCTTTTCCACACCTTTCTTCCCTTTAGCGAGTCCTTCCAGATGTGCTCTCCATGAGTGCTGAGCCTTAACTCATTGGTTTAGTCCTAATTTAGCTCATCCCTCTATTCAGATCATGACACACAGACTTAGGCTGTGGCAAGCAGGTAGAAATCTAAGGACTTGTGAATATTTGCATAAATGGTAAAAATAAGTAGAGTTTCAAAAAGTTGCTTATGCATTTATTACTGGAGTAAGCAAGGTGTTAATACATTCAAGCTTTTGAAAATATATATACATTGTTTGTTTGAGTGAGAGTCTCACTGTGTTGCCCAGGCTGGAGTACAGTGGCCTGATCATGGCTTACCACTTACCAGGCTCAGGCAATCCTTCCACCTCAGCCTCCTGAGTAGCTGGGTCTACAGGCATGCGCCACACATCTGATAATTTAAAAAAAAATTATAGAGCTGAGGTCTCACTACGTTGCACAGGCTGGTCTCCAACTCCTGGACTCAAACAATCCTCCCACTGTGGCCTCCCAAAGTGCTGAGCCATGGCCGAGATACACTTTTTTTCACCCAGACTGGAGTACGATGGAGATCGTGGTTCCCTGAAGCCTCCAACTTATGGGTGCAAGTGATCCTCCTGTGTCAGTCTCCCAAGTAGTTGGAGCTACAGGTGTGTGCCACCATGCCTGACTAATTTTTCTATTAATATTTTTTCTAGAGGTAGGGGTCTTGCTTGGCTAACCTAGGCTGATCTCAGACCCCTGGCCTCAAGCAATCTTCCTTCCTCAGCCTACCAAACTGCTGGGATTACAGACATGAGCCATTGTGTCTGGCAAGATATATTCATTTTTTTGTTTTTTGGGTTTTTTTTTTTTTTGAGTCAGAGTCTCACTCTGTCACCCAGGCTGGGGTGCAGTCGTATGCTCATGGCCACCACAACCTCAACCTGCTGGGCTCAGGAGATTCTTTCATCTCTGCCTTCCAAGTAGCTGGAACTACAGGTGTGTGCCACCACACCCGGCTAATTTTTAAAAAATTATTGTATTGATGAGGTCTCACCATGTTGCTCAAGCTGGTCTGAAAACCCTGAGCTCAGGCAATCCTCTCGCCTTGGCCTCTCAAAGTGCTGGAATTACAGGTTTGAGCCACTGTGCTTGGCCAAGATACATTCTTAAGAAGACAAAAATAGGACCAGGTGCCATGGCTCATGCCTATAATCACAGTACTTTGGGAGGCTGAGGTGAGAGGATTGCCTGAGGCCATGGGTTCAAGATCAGCCTGGGCAATTGGCAAGACCTCATCTCTACAATAAATCAGAAAGTTAGCTGGGCGTGATGGTGCATGCCTGTAGTTCTAGCTACTTGAGGGATGAGGTGGAAGGACGCCTGAGCCCAGCAGGTTGAGGCTGCAGTGGCCGTCAGTGTGCCATGGTACTCCAGCCTGGAGACAGAATGAGACTCCAACTCAAAAAACAAACAAACAAAAAAAAAAAAAGAAGAAGAAGACAAAACTAGGATACAATATATAAATAAAATGGGGCCAATTTAGTCACAATGAAACATGTCTAACATAAGCAAATGGCACTCTCCTCTCCAGTGAAGTAGAGAAATGAGAGTGAAGAGGAAGACTGTCATTATTTAGACAGGACTTTACTGGAAAAATGTTGATCAGTCTAGAATTCAGGTTCTTATGACCAGAAATCTTCCCAGCGACCTGGGCTCCAACAGTGGTTCCACAATTCAAGAGCTTCCAGTGCTTCCAATATTTTCTTTTGTCAATGGGGATAATAGTAAAACCTATCACTATCTGCTTCAGTCATTGATATTGCCAGTGACTTCACGGAGCTGGGAACCTAGAGGGTGTTCAATAAATGTGAAAAATGAGCATATTGCTCATTGGGTAAAGAGAAGATTGATTTTCAAGTGCAAACAACAATACCTGAATGGCAATAAACACCTTCTACAATTTAACTATTTCATTCTTCTTAGCATACCCTAATTATTTAACTCCATTAAGTCAGGAGAAGTATCCTTTGAAATAATCTATCCCCTTGTTTCTTGTTATAGAAATGACAAGAACATTATTGGTCTTCTAAGTTTATTTATCCATAGGAGAAAACCTTGTGCAATTAATACGCCCCTTATCCAGAAAAAAAAATTATACTTTCACAAATTTTCCATTCTTGTGTATAAACTCTTGTAAATTGGTTGGTATTTCTCCTTCCACTCTCTGTGAAGCCTGGATTCAGTAAAGCTTAAAACCACCCCCTTGACCAGAAATAATGACTTTTCTTTGAACTTATGCTGGCTAACCACCTTTGGTCTACACCCTTCTACAATTTTGCTTCTCCTCTTCTCCATCCCTCAATCTCCATTTTGTCTGGGTAGAAATTAGCTAAGTTACAGTTTGTCACTCTTTTTTTCAGTGGGATACTGTTTGTCTTACATTTTTAAAAATTATAATAAAATAACTTAATATGATATTTACCATCGTAACCATTTTTAAGTATACAGTTCATTAGCAAGTACATTCACATTATGCAATTAGCCTCCAGAACATTTCCATCTTGCAAAACTGAAACTCTGTATCTAATTAAACAATAGCTCTCCATTTCTTCCCCCCTTCCAGGCCCTGGCAATCAACACCCTACTTCGTTTCTATGAATTTGTCCACTCTAAGTTCCTCATGAACGTGGAATCACACTGCAGAGTCAGCCCTGAATATCCATGGGTTCTTCATCCACACAATCAGCTAAATACTGTATAACAACTATTTACATAGTACTTACACTGTATTAGGTAGCACACGTAATTTAGAGATGATTTAAAGTACATGAAAGGAAGCGTGTAGGTTATATGCAAATACTATACTATTTTATGTAATGAACTTGAACCTCCAGGGATTTTGGTATTCTTATGGGGGCCCTGGAATCAAACTCCTCGGTATCAGGAGATGACTATATTTGGGGTGTTTTGTGATTGCTTACTTTATTTAGCACAGTGTCATCCAGGTTCATCCATGTTGTAGCATGTGTCAGAATAAGACTAAATATTATTCTGTTGTGTATGTATATGACATTTTGCTGAACAACATGAGAGAATGATATTTAATTGTATAAGGGTTTACAATAACTCATTGTATGTATAATGGAATACATATGATTGAGTAATATTCCATTATATTATATACCACATTTAGTGTACCCCTCAGTGAATACTTGGGTTGCTTCCACGTTTTGGCTATTGTGAATAATACAGTTATGAACATGGGTGTACAAAAAACTCTTTAAGACCCCACTCCCAATGTTTTTGGATATATACCCAGAAACAAAATTGCCAGATTATATGGCAATTATATTTTTAATTTTTTAAGAAATCACACTACAGTTTTCCACAGTGGCTTGGCTGCACCACTTTGCAATCCCACCCACACTGTAATTTTTCCACATCTTCACCAATACTAGTTACCTATTTTTATAGTAACCATTCTGATGAGTGTGAGGTGACATCTTATTTTGATTTAGATTTTCATTTCCCGGATGGCTAGTGATGTTGTTGGACACCTTTTCATGTGTGTCTTAGTCACTGGGGATACTATGACAAAACACCATCAACTAGGTGGCTTATAAACAACTGAAACTTATTTCTAACATTTCTGGAAGCTGGAAACTTCAAGATCAAGGCATCTATAGAATTGGTATCTGGTAAAGAACCCTTTCCTGGTTCAAAAGATGGCACCTTCTTGCATCTTCATGTGATGCAAGGGAAGCTAACTCTCTGGGATCACCTTTATAAGAGCACCAATCCTATATATGAGAACTCTATTGTCATGACTTAATCACCTTCCAAAAGACCATGACTTCTAATCACCTCCCTTAATCACCTCTCAATACTCCATATTTTGGCCATTGGGATTCTAACATATGAATGGGGGAGGTACAAATATTTAGATAATAGCAATATGTATGTTGGCTATTTGTATCTTCTTTGGAGAAATGTCTATTTAAATACTTTGCTCATTTTAAAAATAAAATTATTTGTTTTGTTGGTGGTGAGTTGTATTAGTTATTTATGTGTTTTAGATATTAACCTCTTATCAGATCTATAATTTGCAAATATTTTCTTCCATTCTGTAGGTTGTCTTTTAAGTCTGATATGTTCTTTGGTGCACAAAAATTTTATATTTTGATGTAGCCCTGTTTATCTATTTTTACTTTAGTTTTCTGTGCCTTTGGTGTCATAGTCAAAAATTAATTGCCACATCTATTGTCATGAAGCGTTCCCTGTAAGTTTCTTCTAGGAGTTTTATAGTTAGAGGTCTTGTGTTTAGATCTTTAATCAATTTTGAATTAATTTTTGTATATGTATAAAATGAGCCCAACTTCATTGTTTTGCATGTAGATATCCAGTGTTTCCAACACTATTTGTCAAAAAGACTATCTTTTCCTATTTTGCACCTTGACCTTATAGGTGAGGGTTTATTTCTGGACTCTCGATTAGATTCCATTAATCTATATGCCTGTCTTTATGCAAGCATCATACTGTTTTGATTACTGCAGTTTTGTATCATATCTCATAATTAGGAAATATAGGATCTTGAGCTTTGTTTATCTTTCCCAAGATTGTTTGCCTATTCAGGGTCCTTTGAGATCCCATGCAATTTTTAGGACAAATTTTTCTACATCTGGAAAAATGCCTTTGTAATTTTGATAGAGATGACATTGACTCTATAGATCATTTTGGATAGCATAAATATATTGTCTTCTAATTTATGATAGATACAAATAAATGAAAACACATTTATTTGTATCATCTTAAATTCTTTCAGCAGTGTTAAATAATTTTCAGTATACAAGTCTAGTGCCTCCTGGGTTAATTTTATCTCTAAATATTTTATGCATTTTGATGCTATTGTAACTGAGATTATTTTCTTAATTTCTATTTAAATTATTCATTATTATAATAGTACGTGGAAATGCTTATTCTATAGTATATAGAAAAAACTGATTTTTATTTGTTGGTTTTGTATCATGCAACTTTGCTCAATTCATCTATAAGCAAATTCATCTAATTACCTGTGTGCATATATGTGTAATCTTTGGGGTTTTCTACATATAAGACCATGTCATCTGCCAATGGAGATCATTTTGCTTCTTCTTTTCTTTCTTTTTAATTTTATTTTACTTTAATGATGTGGGACACCTAAAAGATCTACTTCTTCCTTTCCAATTTGGATGCCTGTTATTTCTTTTTGTTCCCTAATTCCTCTGGCTAGGACTTCAAATATCATGTTAAATAAAGTGGTAAGAGAGTTATTGTGCCTTGTTCCTGACAGAGTAAAAACTTTCAGTTTGTCATGATTGAGCATCATGTTTCTGTGGAATTTTCATACATAGCCCTTATCATATTGAGGTAATTTCTCTTTATTCCTAGTTTGTTGAGTGTTTTTGCCAGAGACCAGCTCCAGCCAGGTTCAGGGTACCCCAAAGGTGGAGATGGTGTCGGCAATTGGGGGAAAGAAGAGAGAAAGAGAGAGAGAGAGAAAGAAAGAGACTGGACTCTGGTCTAGTGCAGAAGCGAATGAGTGTTATTGGCAATTACAACGGGTCTTTTATATACAAAGTCAGATGTGGGAGGGGCATCCCCCATCCACCAGAAGCCTTAATCCATGAAAACTTAATCAATGATTGCCTTTAAACCCTTTTCATATGATAATCTTAAAATCCCATAACAAAGGATAACCTAATCTGCGGCTGACATATTCTATAAACCTTTTTCATCCTAAGCTGATTGATTTATGCCAAGTTAAACAATTCTATAGAAGCTTAAGTATTTACTTTACAAACAAAAGTGGCCCATCCCAGAATGTTTGGAATGTGGCCCAGTCCAAAGTGCACAGTGGGCTACCTGCAAGTAACCCAGCCGCATTCTTTCAACAAAATGGCTGTCTTCTAAAACGATATTCTACAATTTACACCTTCAATAAATCCTAAGATCATGACCCAGAAGCCTGTGACCAATACTAAAGCTCTTAGATGTGACACAAGTTTGAATTATAAGTTGTGTGAAAGCCAAAACTGTAGTTTGCGGAAGAATGGGAGCAATGAGCTTCTAAAGTTAGCTTGTGTTTGTCCCGGTCTCAGAGTTTTTATGTTTTGAGCTCACAGGAGCTTAATCTGGTTAGTGCTGAGTAGAAAGGGGGAGGAAATGGGCTCAATAGCTCCCGAACGCATCCTAGTGGTCTCGGGGTCAATGGCCCTTCCTGATCCCTAACGCTCAGTGGGCCTCTGTGGCCGACTCCCGACATGTTTTTATCATGAAGGGTATTGAATCTTGTCAAATGCTTTTTCTTCATGAATTGAAATGACAATGGTTTTCCCCCTTCATTCCATTAATATACTATATTACACTGATTGATATGTATGTCGAACCATCCCTGCATTCCAGAAATAAATCCCACTTAGCTATGTTGTATAATCTTCTTAAAGTGCCATAGTGTTTGGTTTGCAAGTATTTTGTTGAGAATTTTTACACCAATATCTATTTGTGATATTGGTCTGTAGTAGTTTTTTTTTTTTTTTTTCTTTTTTTGAGTTGGAGACTCACTCTGTCACCCAGGATGAGGTCTTAAGTTGCCCAGGTTGGTCTTGAACCTCTGGGTTCAGGTAATCCTTTTGCCTCTGCATCCCAAATTACTGGGATTCAGGCATAAGCCACAGCACCTGGAGGATCTGTGAAAGTTTTTATGTCATGTTCTTGACTGGCTTTGGTATCAGGGTACTGCTGGCCTTATAAAATCATTTTGGAAGTATTCCCTTCTCTTCAATTTTATGGAAGAGTTTGAAAAAAAATTAATGTCAACTCGTCTTTAACTATTAGATGAAATTCTCCAGTGAAGACATTTGGTCCTGGGATTTTCTTTGTTCTGAAGTTTTGTTCTTGTTGTTGTTTTACTCTTTATGATTAAGCACTAGCAGTTTGTATGTTTCTAGGAATTTACCCAGTGTTTTGGTTATTCAATTTGTTGGAGTATAATTATTCATAGTAGTCCTTTATAATCTTTTTTACTTCTGTATTATCAGTTGTAATTTCTCCTCTTTCTTTCTGACTTTTGTTACTTGAGTCTTTTTTCGTTCTTTTCTTAGAAACTAGTTAAGGGTTTGTCAATTTTGTTGAGCTTTTCAAAAAACTAACTCACAGTTTTGTTGATTTTTAAATTACTCATCTATTCTTTATTTTACTTACCTTTGCTTTAGAATTTTTTTGTTTGTTTTTCCTTCTGCTAAAATTGGGTTTAGTTTGCACTACTTTTTCTGGTCACTTAAAGCATAGAGTGAGGTTATTGATTTGAACTCTTTTCTTTTGTGTAAGCTTTTACACTGAGCTGAAAATGTCCCACTGAGCACTGATTTTACTACCTTGTAAAATTTTTATACATTTTCTTTTATCTTTATTTACCTTAAGACATTTTCTAATTTATCTTGTGTTCCTTCTTAAATTTTTATCTTATTTAGATTTATATTTGTTTTCTTGTCCTGAGATTCAAAATCCAACCACTTTTACTTTCTTAGAAAAGTGAAATGAGATTCCTGGTGTTGAAAACACTATATGAAAATATTGCACATTCCATTTGTTTTACCATTTCCTCATCTCTTTGTTGACATACATCAAAGATGAAAATAACAAAAATCTAGGGGTAGTAAAAAACATTTTTACAGTAAAATTCCACACAAAAAAGAAATATACATAAGTCCCCAACATTATCTCCAGTGAACCAAGAGAAGAGTGATTCATTCCCAGTGTTTCACAGATTAAGAATAATAGCTTGAGCATCATTGCCCTGCATTCTCAGGAAAGATGTGATGATTAGGTTTAACTCTAAAATTCAGTAAAACTATTTTGGCTGGATTAACTACTAAAAGTAATGAACTTTGCAAAAATACATTTCTAGAAAGAAAACTCAGGAACTTCTGTGCCCATTTCAGAACTTTGAACATTTTCATTGTGTAATAACATAAAGAGTTTAATTAAATCATCAAAATAATGGATAATAGGGTTTACTTGGTTTATTAAAAAACAGATTCTTTCTGATTCTATTCTTATAAGGACACGTTGATTTTATATTAGTTTCACCTAAATATTATCAAATGATTTGAAGCCTAGGTTTCTGAGTAATGGAAGAGTAATGTTACAACTATTTATGATTCACACACACATTCCGGAGAAATGGTCCTTACTTGACAAGGGCAGGAAAGATGGAGAATTGATGATATGAGGGACACATGGCTGCTATCCTCCTAAAAGTAGTGTGACTTTTTTTTACTATAAGTTGTGTGAATCAGGAAAAATTTGAGTTTAGATATGTGACTCTATATAAGACACCAACCTAGGTATTTTATATTATGACAAAGTAGAGGGAAAATTAGAAATGAGGTCATAATTGTGAGTTTAATATAATGTTAAGAAGAGACTGGAAATTATTCTGCTGTTGCATTTGATTCTTCAGTGCTATACAAGCCTTGAAGGAACTAAATATCCAACTGTAGTTTTAGCAATAAATTTAGTAAACATTACCATCATTGTCTTCATTATTTTAGAGACAGGGTCACACTATTTTGCCCAGACTGGCCCTGAGCTCCTGGGCTGAGGTGATCCTCCTGTCTCAGCCTCCTGAGTACAGGCTCACGGGCACACATCATGGAACTCTGCTTTCAGTAAGCATTATTGACACCCAGTGAGAGTAGAGTGGAAATAATAAGCTATTTTCTACTAAAATCTAGTAAATATGGCCATGATGAAGCAAAATAATTTGATCATTAATGAAGATCTTCCAGAAAAAAAGAAAATATGAGAAGCTGTTTCAATAAAAATTATTTTTGAGTGGTAACACTAGACCCGGTACTGAGAATAACACAGCGAAGAGGATGGAGTCCAGTTATTAAAGAGCTGATTTGACAAAGATGGTCCCATACCTATCATTTAAAGAGTAGGAGTCTAGAGGACTGAGGCAACCTAATTTCCTATACAGAATTAAAAAGTGAAGCCAGTGTGCAGGATTGGAGTTGTGAGTTAATGCTTCACTTGGCTTTACTCAATATTTATCCAGTTTTAAATTTAGGACAAGGATGGTTTCCTTTTATTTGGTAGAATAAACTTGGTTTGAGACATAGAAACATCCTTTAGGGAATCCAAACTTTAATGCAAAAATACAAAAAAACCAGATTCAAATTGATGATATTTTCTAAATCATGTTTCTTCAGTAGAGATGGTATTACTCCCAAGGGTGTTAACAACAAATCTTAGATTTTATAATAGTTTGTGACCCTCCAAAACTCAACATATTCAACAAAGCCCTTTTCCTTAATATTCATTTTTCTCATTGGATTTTCTTGTGTATCACATGAGAATGTTGACACTGTTAATGGAAGACAGACAAAATACATGCAAGAGCAATGGGGTAAATAAATGACTTACTGAAGGACTTTCTTTCAATCATCTACTTGATCTAACTTATATTGTGAAAGGTGTCCTTTGCTTACTTAAGGGTTGTCATTGACTGCCTTTTGAATGTTACTTATGTTTCATTCTCAACATTTCTGAGTATGAGGTGGGTTTTGAGAAGTAAATACAAATAGTCTACATATTAGTATCTAATTCTACTAAAGGTTTTCAACAGAGCAATAGTTATGTCAAGTGCTGAAAAGATAAAAATGTTTACATTTTATGAGTGACTAACAGTGAAGTTAAAATTATTTTTTCATATAAAGTTAAATTGAAAAGTTTAGTACACTAAAAATCAATGTTAAGAAAAATGATTTCATTTTTGCATGTTTTTTTTTTTTTAAGTTTTGGACTGGACATGGTGAGTCATGTCTGTAATTACAACAATTTGGGAGGCCAGGATGGGAGGATCAATTGAGGCCAGGAGCTTGAGAGCAGCCTGGGAAGCATAGCAAGACCTGATCTCCATATCAAAAACTTTTTAAAAATTAGCCAGGCCATGGTGACATGCACCTGTAGTCCCAGCTACTTGGGATGCTGAGGCCCCAAGACCACTCGAGCCCTGGATTTGATGCTATAGTGAGCTATGAACATGCTACTGCACTCCAGCCTGAGCAAAAGAAGGGGACCCTGTCTCTAAAAAAAAAACTTTTTAAAGTTTTGAATGATTTTATATTGTTACATTGATATTATGATTATGCATGATAAATTTTTAATTCACAGTATAATTTGATACATTACAATGTATCAAAATATATATGTAAAGTGAATTAAACTTGCTCCACAAACTTTGCCATTTTTTAAAAGATAATGAATAAAAAGAGTAAATGTTACACTTTTTGTGTATAAAATAGAACTATACATAGGACACATACACAAATGTTCACTATAACTGTTATTAATATTTAATGCAAGTTTCAAAAAATTATTCAAGGAAAAAAATTATTCAAGTCTCTGAGGTCAAGGAATGGGGGAAAAAAAAGATGACTGAGAAACTGCTGTAAAACCATGGAAAGAGTGCATAAAGGAAAGCAAAAACAGAAGTAGAAAGCAAATGTGGGGAGGGCATTCAGAAAATGGAAACTCGCATGTTCCCTATTTAAACCCTATGCACAAAGCAAGGTCTTCAGAGAACCTAGAGCCAACGTTCAGGGTCACCCATCTTAACCAGCCCAGCAGCATCTGCAACATCCACAATGGCCTTGCCCTTTTCTTTGCTGATGGCCCTGGTGGTGCTCAGCTGCCAGTCCTTCCGCTCTCTGGGCTGTGATCTGCCTCAGACCCACAGCCTGGGTCACAGGAGGGCCTTGAGGCTCCTGGCACAAATGAGGAGAATCTCTCCTTTCTCCTGCCTGAAGGACAGATATGACTTTGGATTGCCCCTGGAGGAGTTTGAGGGCAACCAGTTCCAGAAGGCTCAAGCCATCTTTGTCCTCCATGAGATGATCCAGCAGACCTTCAACCTCTTCAGCACAACAGATTCATCAGCTGCTTGGAATGAGACCCTCCTCGACAGATTCTGCACTGAACTTTATCAGCAGCTGGATGACCTGGAAGCCTGTGTGATACAGGAGGTGAAGGTGAAAGAGACTCTCTTGATGAACGAGGACTCCATTCTGGCGGTGAAGAAATACTTCCAAAGAATCAACCTCTACCTGAAGGAGAAGAAATATAGTCCTTGTGCCTGGGAGGTTGTCAGAGCAGAAATTATGAGATCCTTCTCTTCATCAACAAACTTGCAAGAAAGACTCAGGAGGAAGGAATAAGACTGCATCCAACATGGAAATAATTCTCATTGACTCATACATTAGTTCACACTCTCATGAGTTCCACCACTTTAAAAATGCTCTCATTTTGGCTACAACCATGACAAGAATTAAGTCAAATGTTTTCAGGAGTGTTAAGCAACATTGTTTGCACTGCACAGGCACTAGTCCCTTACAGATGACCATGCAGATGGATCTATTTATCTATTTACTTAAATATGTATTTATTTTCTATTTATAATATTTAAATTACTTTTGTCCATATTATATCATGCACAACTTTTCATTGTTTTCATGTATCAAAATATACTCTCTATATTTAGTCAACTTATTATTTTATTTTATTAAATTTTCACTGTACAAAATTTCTCATCTTTGTTTATTCTTTTTAAAAAAACACCATGTCTGATTGTGCAACCTGAATAAAGACTGTATGAGGTGATGCATTTACCCATCATTATTATATTTGAGTTATAAGTATAGTATACGTTGAAGTTCCTTAAGTCAGGTTGTATGGTGTCCTCGGGTTATTGAGGTGGATATACAAATGCTCTCTTGTATCTTTGATTTTTGTAGGATCATATTTTTAAGTAATAATCATATTCATACATATTTGCTAAAATAAATGCTATAATAAAAAGGAAAGAAAACAAAGATAATTCTCTCAGCATAAGCTGGATCGAGACACAGGTCAGGAAATATAAACAAAGCTAAGAAATATCCACTATAATTGACTGGTAGATATGTAAGCACAAATGTCCACAGGCAATTGTATATTTGGGACTACAATTCACAAAAAATGCCATGAGTTGAAAGACCAGGAACAGAACTGGTCACATGGGAAGAGTTTATAGAACAACAACAAAAAATACTTAAAATTGATTTCTGTAAACTTCAACTTTAAAGGGTCACAAAGAAAACAGATTTGAAATAGCCATACACAGAAAGACAAGAGAGAATGTTGGTAGGAGCATATTTAAAATACTAAAACTGTTTATAAGAATAATAGATACATTCATGCAAAATGTGGATTGAAACTGACTAGTACACTGGGCATTTGTGATCTTAGTGGGAGTTGGTTTTGTGGAATTAGTCAACAAGAACCATATAGGAGTAGGTAGAAAGGTGAAAAAGAGAAGTGAGTGACACTATTATAAAAAATAATTTTGAGAAATTTGCTTTCTGAAGTTGGGGAGAATAGGGTAGGACCTGGAAACGAATGTGGATTATTTTTTATTTGCATAGTTTTCTATTTTTGGAAACAAATGTGTCTCTAAATAGATTTCATAGAGTAGATGCATTGGGAAATTATATTAATATGTTTAATATTTTATTTATTTTAAATTATGACATATTAAATTATTTAATTTGCCATTATTTTGATGAATACTATGTTGAATGTCGGTAAGATGCTCTGTGTGGATTGAAACCATCTATTACAGTGGAAAAATAAAAGGAACTAGCAACTTTAATGAAGGGTTTGGTAGAGTTAATAGAAAGAAACTATTATTTAGTAGGTAGAAAGAAGAGCTCCCACTGTCATTTTTTTCCTTCTTTCACTTTCATCATATTCAGACTTGCATATGTTTCCTTTTGTTTCAATGAATCCAAATTCAATGACAATTCCTAATAATGTTGAATGAAGATAGAAAAAATGATGTATTGAAAATTATGGAAAATAATGGTACAGGCTCTTTATGTTTCTATCTGTACATCTCTATTTTGGTATTTACCTCAAGAGGAAACAGAAATTAATTCAGAAGCAGCCATAAAACATTTGTTCAGAAAAGTACTAAATTAAAAGGAATGCATAGCCAGGCACAGTGGTTCAAGCCTGTAATTCCAGCACTTTGGAAGGTTGAGGAGAGAGGATTGCCTCAGCCCAGGGTTTGAGACCAGCCTGTATTGAGATCTCTACAATAAATAAAAAAATTAGCTGGACATGGTGGCGTAGGCCTGTACTTCCAGCTACTTGGAAGGCTGAGGTGGAAGAATCACCTGAGCCCAGCAAGTCAAGGCTACAGTGGTCGTGAGCATGCCACTGAACTTCAGCCTGGTCGACAGTGAAACTCCAACTCATAAAAAGGATGCATAAAAATTTCAAAACTTCCAGCATCATGTGTTTGGCCTCTGCCCTACATTTTCACAGGAGGATGAAGGCTGATGAACCAAGAAGCTCAGTAGAAATGAATTGACTGAAAAATCTGGGATAGTTAGTAGTTACTTTAATATAATCTTCTTATGGGAGACAAATTACCATAGAATCCCCTGTAGGCCATCTCACAAACTTAGAGCATAGTAAGTATTCAAGAGTTCAATGAATTGAATTCAACACAGACATCACCATCTGGCAAAAGAAAATTTTCTTGTTATTTAAAAAAAATTTCATAAAAGAATAATTCCTATACTCCCCTGCCCACAGACATACATATTGAGCGTAAATTTTTGCTCTTATCAACTGGAGGCTATGAAAATATTTGACACATTAGTACCAGGGCAAAAGAAGAGAAGGTCAAGACTGAAAACTTTAGTTCAATCACAGTAACACTCCGGGGTCTTGTGCAGGGACTGTCTGGAGGATAAAATAAAGATGTATCAAAATGTTTAAGCTGTAATGAGCTGACACATGTCAGTCCATGAAGAGTGAGGTAGTAAGAGTTAAACTGGAAGATAGGTGGCTGTGTGACATGGAGTCCGAGGGTCAGATTGAAGATGTGCTCTCTGCCTGAGAGGTTAGTAGTGCTGAGGAAAGTATAACAATGCTGTGGGCCTGGAATTCTAAGTGGCATACTTGTGTGTATCTAAAAACATGAGCTAGTCAGTGATGTTGACCACAACTCGAAGAATCATGAGTAAGAAAATGTTGACAGAGTGGAAAACTCCTGTAGCAATCCTTTCTTGAGACCTTGGTGAAACACAGTCACGTGGCCATATTTGAAAGTCTGTCTTTGTAAGAGAAACTGAGATTACTATGTGTTAATAATTGCATCTTAAAGCCATTACTGTGAGGTCTGTGATAATGATAAAACTGCAAACAAGATATAGGCCTTTCTCCTAAAGAAGTTACTTGTCAATTGGTCTAATAAATCTTTTCTCAAAAAGACAAATCTAGAGGTTCACATGCAAAATAAAGAGGGTGCAAACAGAGCCCAGGTGAGAGGTATAATTTAGCAAGAAGAAAAACCTACTCACATATGCTTGACTTGACTTTAAGAACACTTTTCTCAATTGAAGATTCTATTTATGTCAAAAAATGTGAAGCTTCTCAAGGCAAATTAAACTTACATTAAAAAATGAATAAAATAATTTAAATAGTTGATATCCACTAATATACTTAAAGAAAACATAAAGTGAAGCAAAATACACACACACACACACACACACACACACACACACACACACACACACACACACGCATTCAGACATTGAAAAGTACTCTGTTCTCTATTTAAAAGACAAACATGGAAAAGTCTTCAGAGAAACTAGGGCCAAGACTTACACAAACACATGCCTTATCCAGGCAACCAGCTTTCCCAAGATCTCCTACTGCCCACTCCTTCTGAAGGCCCCAGTTGTGGCTGTGACCTGCCTCAGAGCCATGGACTGGTAGACAGGAAGACCTGATGCTTCTGGACCAAATAAAGAGAATCTCCCCTTTTTATTGTCTAAAGAACAAAAATGACTTCAGAGTTCCAGAAAGATGGTGGATGGCTGCCAGCTGCAGAAGGTCCAGACCATGTCTGTCCTTCACAAACTGCTACAGTAGATCTTCAACCTCTTCCATACAAAGCATTCCTCCACTGTCTGCAACACAACCCTCCTGCACAAACTCCTCACTGGACTTTATTGGTATCTGGCACATCTGGAGACCTGCTTGGCACAGAAGAAGAGACCTGAAGAGACTCCTCTGGGAAGCAATGACCTTACTTTGGTGGTGAACATGGACTTCAAGGGAATCCATCTCTATTTGAAAAAGAAGAGTGACAGTGTCTGGTGAATTGTCAGAGGGAGTCATGAGATGATTACCTTCATCACCAAATGTGCAAGAAAGATTTGGAAGTAAGGAAAGGAACCTGGAAAGTATATTCTCTTTAATACACTAAGTCACACTCCCCCCTGTTTATTTATTTTAAATACTCTTATGCGTTAAGTTTAAAGTTGCTGTTACAATGTTGCTGTTACAATTATTATCTCCAGGAGCATCTCTCCTTAAGAAACAGCTATGCATGTCCTAATGTTAGATATGCATATACTTGGGGAGCTTCTGCTTTCCAGTTCGGCATGTTACTGGCTTGGAAGTTATGATTGTCATGCTTACAAAAACAAAAACACTGACCCAACTGAAAATCCACACGTAGTGCATCCATGGTATAATTTTTTCCATCTTTTAATTTTAACCTATCTGTGTTTTTATATTCGAAGTGGGTTTCTTAAGTTGGGTCTTGTTTGTGTGTTTGTGACCCAGTATGGCAATATCTGCTTTTTAATTGGAAAGTTTAGACAATATACATTTTACTTAACTATGGATATTACTAGATATATTAGATATAATATGTTTGGGTATTTGTTTTCTATCTTGATATTATTTTCTTTGTTCCTGTAGTTTGTATCCTTTTCTTTTTTAATTTCCACAGGATTAATCGACTTTTAAAAAATTGTTCCACTTTATCTTTGCTACTAACTTATTTGCTATTCTTTTTTGTTTTAATTTTAGTTTTCTTTGTTAGTTTTCCATATACTATCTCGAATCATCGCACTCTATTTTGAAATTACATTGTGTAACTTTTCATATAATAGAATAATTTCAAGCCAGTATGCTTCAGTTGTTACTCATCTTTATTACAATATTACTGGTACATGTGTTTTAAGCTGCTGATTACATTTTCATTATTTTTGTTTTATTTTTTTTTTGAGTCGGAGTCTCACTCTGTCGCCCAGACTGGAGTGCAGTGGCCGCTCCCGGCCACCACAGCCTCGCCTGCTGGACTCCGGCGATCCTTCCGCCTCAGTCTTCCGAGTAGCCAGAATTACAGGCACGCGCTACCACGCCCGGCTGATTTTTTGATTTATTGTAGGGATGAGGTCTCGCTGCCCAGGCGGGTCTCGAACCCGCGGGCTCAGGCAATCCACTCACCTCAGCCTCCCAAAGGCGCGGGATTACAGGCTGAGCCACCGAGCCCGGCTTTTCATTATTTTTGTATGGAACAGTGTAATTCTATTATTTTGTGAAGCTGCAAGTTTTCATCTGGTATAATTTTCTCCTCTGTTTAAAGAATATCTGTTAACAATTCTGGTGGTATATGTCTGGTCGTGGTGAATTCTCTAAGCTTCTTTTTCCCTGAGTCTTTATTTTATTTACATTTGCTTTTTTTCGGGGGGGGGGGTTGGAGTCTCACTCTGTTGCCCAGGCTGGAGTGCTTTGGCATGCTCATGGCCACCCTAGTGTCTACCTGCTGGTCTCTGGCAATCCTTCCGCCTCAGCCTTCCAAGTAGCCAAAACTGCAGGTGCACGCTACCATACTTAGCTAAGTTTTGATTTATTGTTGAGACAAGGGCTTGCCAAGTTGCCCAGGCTGATCTCGAACCCGTGGGCTTAGGCAATCCACTCACCTTGGCCCCCCAAAGTACAGGGATTACCAACTGAGCCACTGAGCCCTGCCTACTTGCATTCTTAAAGGATGTATTTGCTGGATATGAAATTCTAGATTAACAGGTGTGGTTTGTTTTTATTTTCCCTTCAACCTTCTAATGTGCCATTTTGTTGATATCTACATTGCATTATTTCCAATGATATGCCTGAGAACATTCTTATCTTTCTTTGCTTATATATGTTTAATATATTTATGTAAGATAAATATATAAATATTTGTAATCCAGCCCAATCAAGGCATTTATTTATTTATTTATTTGTATATATTCAAGGTGTACAACATGTGTGCATATACTCAAATATAGTGAAATAGTTACTATATGTAATGTGAGTTTTGTTTATAACTGTTTTCAAGGTTTTTTAGTAACTCATTCTCAGCAATTTTATAGTGATGTACTTTGCTATTTCTTTTTATTTATCTGTGTTTATGCTGCTAGTGATCCACTGAGTTTTGGGATTCATAGATCTATTGTTTTAATTTAATTCAGAAAATTGCCTGCCATTATCTGTTCAAATATTTTGGTTGACTCCTTTTGCCCTTCTCTTTCTGGTGCTTCAGAATCTGAGACTTTATTTTATTCTCTGCTTTATTCTGGACAGATTTTACTTTTGTGCCTTTACAATGATTAATCTTTATATCTGTACTTAAATTTCCATCTCAGGTATTATATTTTCTGCCGCTAAAAGTTTATTTTCATTTTTATTTATGCCTTTCATTTCTTCTTTCTCTATACCTTTAAGAAGAAAGTCAGGTTAGTGTTGAATTCAAGGAGATTTCTTTTTTCATCTCAGGATAACAATTCTCAGATGTCTGTTGTTTCATATCTATAACTGGTGTTCCATATTTTTTGCCAATTGTCTAATTGTTAACAGTAGTAAGACATGTTCAAGCCTACATCGTGACTGAAATCTGTACTGTACCAATTCCTTTTTAAATTTAATCTTACGTCAATTGTATATTCCATCAGGATTTTATTTTAATTTATTGTATGAAAGGAAGAGTTTACATTGGTTTTTGTCTTAGTTTAGCAAGTAATCATTCTATAAGCATTTTTATTTAAAATTGCATTTATTACTCTAACATCAGATAAATTCTTCATCCTACATACTATTACCAGTATAATATAAAAATTTTAAAAATTATATATTTTAATAATCAGGTTACCTAATTTTCCCCTGTGTCACATTGTTTTTTACTGTCATTACAAATATACCTCATTTTCTAGTACAGATAAATGTGCCAAGAATTCTTCTCTGTTACTTCCTTTCTTACTGATTAAATTAATATTTGACCTATACATAGGGCAATGATTTAATAAAAATCATAAGCTCTTATGATTAACAACTGCTCAACTTGCAGTAAGTATAATAGTCTGGGACACTTTTTTCATAGAAAAGTGAAACCGAATTAGAAAATTATTTATCCCCAATATCTAAAGTAAAGAGTAAAATTAGATGAAAACCAGTGAAATGACATTATAATATAATATCATCCACCAATAAAACTTAGAGAGCAAGAAAGCATGTAATTTTTGGATTAATTTCTATCAGAATTTCAAAAATGAAGCCGAAGTAATTATTTTCTCAACTTCAAAGTAAAGTAGAAATATGTCTAGAGTTGTTGTGAGTATCAAGCAAACTAAAACATTTAAAAGCACTTAGTCAAGCATTTTCCACTGAGAGAGGGCTTAACAGATGGCATTTTCTGACTCATATATCTACATGAGAATGGTAGACTCTATACTCCTCTGTAACTGACTGGAAAATGTTGACAGTTTAAAAAAGAGAATTGGTAAGGGTCCAGGAGAAGTTTGAAAATTACATACATTTGACATTGAAGGTAAGTCTGATTAATACTCAAACAGAAATTGAAGACTTGTAAATATGTGGTACAGGAATTAGTCTCCTAAACTCAAGTTGAAAGTGTGTGTGTGTATTTACAGCATATATATACATATATATTTCTGAATAATACATATTATACAGTATATAAAACACATTATGTATTGTGGTATATATTATGTATAATACACATGCATGCGTGTGTGTGCGTGTGTGTATTTCATTGCTGATTCTGATATTTAGCATACTCCCGCCTTTCTCTTTGCCAAGGATTTGTCTCCTAAACTAGGTTGAAAGTATATACATATATACATATATTTAAGTAACATATAATAGTATGTATTGTATGTCTATATATCTCTATACGTCGCCAGCGTTCCTTTGCTGATTCTGATGCCTGCCACACTCCCCATCCCTCCCTGCTTATTGAATTCCGTTCTTTCGCTTCTGTATCACAATAGTTTCCTCCCTCCCCAGTGCAAAAATCCCCAACGTGCTCTCCTCACTCACTCCTCACACACCCGCACTGCCCATTTTTACAGCTGCTTTGTGATTTCTGGCTGTCAATTTTCCCTAAAATGTACACAACCACCAATGGAAAGCAAAAATTGAGTGGAAGTTTTTGGTTTTTCAGAAACCTCCCAAATGAGAGACCTTTTCTTTCTTTCTTTCTTTTTTTTTTTTAATCTTAGTGCATATTTTTGGAAATGCCCCAGTTACGATGATGTAACAGTCTTTTCAGAAAAAGGGAACTAGAAAGCAAGACCACTTTAGTCTGGGGTGGCAGGTGGGGAGAGATGGCTAAAATATGTACAGAGGAAGAGAGTCACCTACTGGCCAAGATGGATAACGACATACACCAAGTCTTGCCTCCAGCCTGCTCAGCCTTCCGGAATCTTCTGACTCCCCACTGGCTTTACACACTGTGCCACCCTCGAGGTCAGTAGAGCCTGTATGTCTGGATATGGAACTGAAAAAAAAAAAATCAGGAGGAGAAATCTCCTGTTGGATGGTACACTAAATCAAGCTCTTATGATGGTACTTTAACTTTTTCTTAAAATTAAGTTGCTAGTTTTACAAGCTTCTTCTTATTAGATCATGTTACTTGACTTTCTAATGAGGATAAACTTCTTATTGTCACTTTGATGTTGACCAGACTTGAATCTCTTCCGCCTTGACTCAGTGATAAACACCACTGAGGTCAAAATTAAATGAATTTCAGAGAATAGAACTATTGCTAAATAATTCCTGCCAAGGTATCTATTGGGGCAGATTTGGGGAAGTATTCATCTTTGCAACATTGTAATTGAAGAAGTTAATCAGGAAGTGTGTGTGAATTGCTCAGGTGGCAGGAAAGGTCTTCAATTTAGGAGGGATTCTCAATTTTCTCAGGCTATAAACCCAAACCTTAGGTTACTTCTTTCCAGATGGAGGAAGGAGGTAAGATGCTGGAAAATTCAAATTTATATCCTAAAATATTTTCATCCTTGCTTTTCCTTCTTCTTCACAGCTGGTGGGGGGCTCGGTTTAGAAGCAGGCAAAGAAAGCTAAAAATTTTTAGTTTACCTGCTGTGCTCTCTCCTGATTTCAGTCCCTTGTGATTGCTTAATACCTTTCAAATATGATAGACATTTCTATACTTTGGTTATTTAAGCTGTTTATGCCTTTAATGTGATTTGTTGTTGTCATTTTACATTCAGTGGGCAAAAAGTGTGATTTGCCTTTGTATTCTCACCTTACTCGGAAAACAAATCTCCGTAACCATTTCTTGATCATATCCAGAAGTGAAATTATTTTATATCCTAAAATATAAAATTTAAAAATAAAATATAAAATTTTGTAAATAAAAGATCAAGTTGGAGAACCGAGGTGAGGGGTTCAGAGAGCTGGCAGTGGCAGGCCCTATCACAGCCTGCTTCACACAGGTTCCTGGGCAGTGCCACTGGAGAGAGACACAGGGAGCCTTAATCCCCACCCTGGTCCTCCTGGGGCAGTGGCAGGCAATCATGGTGCAGCACCAACCGGAGACAGCTGAGGTTTATCAGCATCAGGAGAAAGAGTGTGAATGTGGCCATGCCTGACCCTCTCTGCCTGCCAAGCTCAGCCCTGTTGAGGTCAAGGAAGTCCTACTGGGTGACACAGAAATATGATAAATCCAGGGAGCCTGGCCCACATGACTATATCCCATGAGCTGGTAAAGAATTCAGGAGCTCATCTGTGCCCCGTTTTAGGCGCTTTCACATTCTGACTCCCCTAGCAGGATATTGTACCAAGCAAAGAACTCTCATTTGTTTGAAACACCAAAGAGCACATGGTGAATATAAAGTTAAAAGAACCCGCAGCAGCTTGAGCATGTGAAAAGAGAACACGGATGCTTAATACATTCACTGGCACAGCATCAGGTCCTCAGGAGATGGAACAATACTAATGGAAGAAGAGTCAGCTCTTAGGATCATTCAGTCAGAGGGAGAGAATGGATGCTGAGAGCACTGAGTTCTCCCATGAAGACATGGCCAGCATCAGTGTCCCTAGTATGGGTGACACTGATGTCACAGCAACCTCTAGAGTATTGGAAGACACGAGGGTTAACCCAGTGCTTGCTGCATCTTGTATTTCTGCCCTGTGTCCCAGCAAATCATTGTAGTACAGGGAAAATTATTCATGGGGCCAGTGCAAACTAAGGAATCTCTAAAAGTTGGGTCCTGAGGCAGCCTTCTGTAAAGGCAACAGCAATAACAAAGAGAGAAAACAATACTTGAACAAAAGAGGAATAAACTGGTATTTGAATACAGTTAGTAGCAAGTTAGGCAGAGTATTTTCAGCTGAACAGATATCTGTAAGATAGTAGTCATGTGCCTATTGGAAGGTCACAATTTCTATTGGCAGCAAAGACCTTAGTCAACATGGATTCATTTAGTTCATTGAAAACAGAACATTGGTGGACCAATCCTCTCTTTTGTCCTTTCCAGTTGGTGCGTTCTGCACAGAATAGAAATAGAGTTTGGAACCCTTCCTGAGGATTAATTAGGCTTTCCCCCCTCAAAACAGACTGAGAACATCTTTAATTTCTGATAAAAATAATAATTACTCTATTATTTTCAACTAATGCTAATTTTAATGACACATTTATCATGCAGTTTTATTTTGTGGTTTTTAAAAATAGGACGAAGCTGGAAAAATAAAGACAATGATATGAAGCAGTCGTATTGTTTGGAGTAAAACCCCTACTCCCCTTGGCAAGTAGTCCTTAAAAGTCTTCCACTGTTTCAGTATAGAAAGTTCATAATTTTCTTCCATTTTGATCATAAAAAAGGTCTTTTCAGCATTCACAACTCAACCATTGGATGGAAAGATATAAAGAAGAGAAGAGATTCCTCACTGGGTTCTGTGAGTACACAAGATGTACTTCTGAATGACCTGGAGGTGACAAACGGTGTTGTCATCCTTGCGAATGAGAACTGCAGGCTAACCTGTGAGGTCCCTAAATAAAAAGTCAGGCCAGGCTTGGTGGCTCAGTCTGTAGTCCCGCTTTGGGAGGCTGAGGTGAGTAGATTGCCTGAGTCCGCAGGTTTGTGACCTGCCTGGACAACTTGGCGAGGCCTCATCTCTACAATAAATCAAAAAATTAGCCGGGCGTGGTAGCGCGTGCTTGTAGTTCCTGCTATTTGGAAGGCTGAGGCAGAAGGATCCCCGGAGCCCAGCAGGTTGAGGCTGCGGTGGCCGGGAGCAGCCAGTGCACTCTAGTCTGGGTGACAGAGTGAGTCTCCAACTCAAAAATAAATAAATAAAAAAAATAAATAAAAATAAAAACTAATTTTAAAAAAAAGTCAGAGTCCATAAGGCTGGCCTGTCCTCAGATTAAAATTGTGAGCTGCTTTTTGTTTAAAACTCACAAAAAAACTCAAGAGTCAAAATTAAGTAGCTTTTGGGGATCTGTATTTACTAGGTTAATTAAGTTGTTTTAATATATTTTTTAAAGAAACCACTTATTAAATTTTAGACTTTTTCAATTGCCAGAAAAATCTACTCCCTTATACTATTTAAAGGGTATTTTGTTCACTTTTTCTTAATTAAGTTGTTTTAATATATTTTAAAGAAATCACTTATTAAATTTTAGATTTTTTTCAATTGCCATAAAAATCTACTCTCTTACGCTATTTAAAGGGTATTTGGTTCGCTTTTTCTTAGATCTTAGAGGCAATCAATTTAATTCACTGATATTGTCCCCTTTGTTGCTCTACCAAACAACAGATGGCAGTTTGTATTCAAAGTGAATCTTAGAGTCTTTTGTTATTTCATCTCCTTGCTCTACTGATTTCCTGCCATTACCGCGCCTCATTCCATAAATTCTATGTTCATATCTACCCTCCACTTCTTTGGATGGGCTCTTCCAGACAAGCCACTATCTTAGCTCTCCCTAAGGTGTTAACTCTGTACCACTGACATGTTCGAAACAGTTCATCAATCCCGATTTGCATTTCTCTCTAGAGTTATATAAATGAGTGCAAATGAGTGTAATCCAAATAGAGTGGTTGAAAGGATTGAGTTAATGTTTTCTAAAGAGCTTAGAACAATGAATGGTCCATTATAAGCATGCAAATTCAGTGTTATTTTATAATATCATGATTATTATCCAGGGTAACAGTAGACTCATTTGGGATCATTTAATTAATTCTAGGTTTATCAAAGCAATATTTTTATTGCCTGCCTGAGTGAATTATTAACTAGAAATAGTGCTCAGGCAAGGCTAATATTCGTTATTGTGCCAGAGAGGGTTGGTATTCTAGCAACTGGGGACTCTTTAGGAATCTCTTGGGAGTTGGTTGGTGTGACACCTCCCTCCTCCCCTCAGAGCTGACTACATTTGGACTAAAAGAAATAAAGTCAGACAGGTGGTCTTGCAAAGCTGAGGGCAGTCTGTTGACCTAGGAGTTGCTTTCCTCTGAGTCTCTGGCAGTTGCAGTCATTTCCTTGCCTCCGCGTACCTCAACATTGGCCTTCATTTTTCTCTTTTAGTTCCTAATTTTGTTGCATTGAATTTTGCAACTTACATTTTTCAGTCTGTCAGGGGAAAGTCACTTCCCGTTTTTTGCTTTCATGATAATCAGACTTATGTTTGTTTTCTTTTTGCTCATGAACAGCTGTTGGATTTTCCTTTCTAGGAAAGTTGAAATGAGAAACAAAGAATCTGAAATTGTGAGAATTATTATTATTATTATTATTGTTATTCTGAGTTGGAACCTTGCTCTGTCTCGCAGGTTGGAATGCAGTGGCACGCTTATAGCCACCACAGCCTTGACCTGCTGGGTTCAGGTCATCCTTCTGCTTCAACCTTCCAAGTAGCTGGAACTACAGGTGTGCGCCACCACACCCGGTTAATTTTTTGATTTATTGTAAAGATGAAGTCTCACCATGTTGCCCAGGTTGGTCTCGAACCCGTGGGTTCAGGCAATCCTCTCACCTCTGCCTTCCAACGTGCTGGAATTAGAGGCGTGAGCCACCATGCCCAGCAAAAAATTATTAAAAAAAACCAAAACAAAACATTGCAATCCGTTTGTCTTTCTTTCATATTTTATTTGTGTTGTTTAATTATGAATTAGAATGTAACAAAAGAGCAGCAAGACAACCTTTGCCCAATAAATCACTATGTAAAAAGAAGGTATAAAAATGTACAATGGAAAATCACAAACAGGTAAAGAATAATAGGCTATTATTTTCCTGACAGACTAGTTTGGCTTCACTGTTCTTCATTGTCCAAGTGAGAGAGAGAAACAGAGGGGCAAAGGACCCCCGATAGAACTATACAGAGTAGATGGACAAGTGAAGGTAATTTTTTTGTATAACATATGCTTCTCAGAGACAATGCCATCACTGTCACTGGATTCCCTGTGCCCATCTCAGAAACTGCAAGTATAACAAGTGTTCATTAATTTAAGCAAAAGTGTTGATCTACAACAAACATCTGGCAAAATAAAAAAGTGTTTCACTATTAAAGATAAAGCAATTGTGATTGAGTAATTCCTCCATCTACTTAGACAAAGCAAATTTTTTGCTATCAGCATCTGAGAACTGTTGGAACTTTTGATGCTTGGGGACATGGGTCAGGAAAGGAGGAAGTCACTACTGAGAACTAGGGTCCTTCACATGGACACTCCAGGAGCAACAGCAAGGGTCTTGGCAGATGTGTTATTTTGGCAGCAAAGAAGTGTCTTCTCTAGTAATAAGCTTTAAAGCCACCCAGATATGGTGAGAGACCCTTAGTAAAGAAGTCTAGAAGAGTTTGAGTTGAGGACACTATCACTCTAGAGGAAAAGATGCTACTGTGATAACTACCTTGTGAGTGAGGTGGTGCTGGGAAATAAAGTTATCTTGGAATTAGAATCTCCATACCCATGTGCACCAGAAACAAACTAGGATTCCTGCTAGGTGTATTTGGCACAGCCTGAGGAGAACATAGACCTCCAGTCAGAAAATGATGGGAAGAAAGGACAATGTTTGTATTAATACTGACCTTGTGACTCCAGTGAAGCATAACCACATGGACCTGTGTAAATGTATTTTCAAAGGAAGAGAAATATTGGAAAAGCTAAATCACTAATGATCATCAGCCTCTTCATGAACAACACAGTGAACAAAACCCAGCGAATGCTTCTAAAGCGCTTATTTGACACAGAGGGTCTGGTAAATCCCTAACGAAATACAGAAACCCATAAGGCTGAGGGGGCCTAATACTTTATGGCAAGAAAGGGGAAAGTGGAACCTAAGTTCTTTCCCTCAGAGCAAGAAGGAGCAGTATTTATAAATAATTTTTAAAAAGTTGTCTCTGTGTGTGCATGTGTGAGAGAGAGACAGAGAGAGAAAGAGAATTTACATTTCTACCTACACTTCAGCCTATAGGACAAGGATGTTTCTCATTTAATTGATAAATATCCATTTGGATTGGCATGTCTGAAAAATAAACTATTGCAAAAAGTAAGAGTTGAGAGTGGTACAGGAAGCATGGTGATTCACACCTATAATTCCAGTGCTTGGAGAGGCCAGGGCAGGAAAATCACTTGAGGCCAAGAATTAGAGATCATCCTGGACGAGATCCAGTCTCTACAAAAAATAATACAATTAGTCAGACCTGGTGGTGTGCACCTGCATTCTCTGCTACTTGGGAGGCTGAGGAGGGGGGATCCCTTGAGCCCAGAAATTAAAGGTTACAGTGAATTACAATTATGCCACTGCACTCTAGACTGGCTGACAGAGTGAGACCCTGCCACTACGAAAAAAAAAAAAAAGCAAACAAAAAAACGAGTTTAGAGTTTGATGATATCTGTACTCTTATTAGGCCATGTAGAAAATTAGTTAATGAAAACAAAAAGTGGCAGCAAAAGTATAGAGATATGTTCAGAAAATGAAAATTATATGTCCCCTATTAAAAGCCACGAACAGAAAGACTGTCTTCACAGAACATAGGCTCCAAGGTTCACCCAGACCCCAGCCCAGACAGACCCCCAGCATCCTCATTTCCCAATGGCCCTCCTCCTCCCTCTACTGGCGGCTCTGGTGGTGTGCGGCTGTGGCCCTGTGGGATCGCTGGGCAGTGACCGACCTCAGAACCACCACCAGCTTAGCATGAAGACCTTGGTGCATCTGCGCCAAATGAGGAGAATCTCCCTTTCTTTGTGTCTGAAGGACAGAAATGACTTCAGATTCCCCCGGGAGGTGGTGGATGGCAGCCGGTTGCAGGAGGCCCAGGCGTGTCTGTCTTCCACGGGATGCTGCAGCAGGTCTTCAACCTCTTCCACACAGAGCGCTCCTCTGCTGCCTGGAACATCACCCTCCTGGACAAACTCCTCGACGGACTTAATCAGCAGCTGGAACATCTGGAGCCCTGCTTGGTGCGGGCGGTGAGAGAGGAAGGGTCTGCCGGGGTGACGGAGGACCCTGCAATGGCTTTGAAGAGGTACTTCCAGGGAATCCGTCTCTACCTGAATGAGAAGAAATACAGTGGCTGTGCCTGGGAAGTTGTCAGAGTGGAAATCATGAGATCCTTCTCTTTATCAACAAACTTGCAAGAAAGGTTAAGAAGGAAGGATGGAGACCTGGGGTCATCTTGAAATGATTCTCATGAACTAATCTGCCATATTGCACTCAGCACACATGTTTTTGGATGTTTCCAAAGACTCTTATTTCTGCTTCAGTCACGGCACTTATTAAAGTTCGCAAATTCTTTGTCAGTGGTTTATGCAAGTGTATGTTTAAAACACTCAGCACCAAGGGCATCGATCCTTAAGAAATGACTGCCCTATTTATGTTTGTATGTTTGTTGATTTACATATTTATTTTGTGCCTTATTATATTATAATATTTACATTTTTCATATAACAGATGTTCACCCATCATTGTATTAAAATTAGAAAGCATGGTCATCATTTTATTTTATTAACTATTCTATTTTGTTACTTATTTCATTATCATCAAAGAAAACTTATAATTTTTTAAAAGAACAAAGATAAAATGCTGGTTTTCTAAACCAAACTGAAAAATAGATGGTAATATTTATTTATTTCACATTATATGTATACATTGAGTAAGAGGTCAATTGCGGAAGTCCCTTCAAGAAACACAAGTGAATGAAGCTAACAGTTCCTGCTGCCTTAAAACCTCCAGTCTTACAGGGAAGAAAACATAAATGTGGCACTGATTTCACTGATATTAAATGCTACAAAGAGAAGAAAAGGGAAATGATGTTTTCATACCAGAAGCCTTAGCAATAAATGATACTGGAAAAGGAAAAAAAGTTAATGCCTCTTCTAAGGTTCATGGGAGACATTGGAGTGCAGAAGTCTTTCTGCCAGTGTGGACTATGGATCTGGAATGAATAACAGAAGCCACAGGTGAAGGTGTTCATTCAGGATTTTTATTTCTGGTAATGTGGACAGGAAGGGACATGGTTACTTATCAATGACAGGATCATGAGCTTTGCCTGCATTTTCGACCCTCGACATTTAAAGGCGAGCAGAGAAGGAAAATCTGCAAAGGGTACTGAGGTGGGGTGGCCAGTGCAGTCAGGAGGTGAAATGGGGAAGAATGGAGAAGAGACTAATGAAGGGAAGACAGTGATGCTTAAAAGGAAGTGAGGAGTACCTAGTTCTAGTAGACCCAAAAGCACATTTTCTTTGAATTTGATTTAGTGGAATAAACAAAGTAGTAGTCCCTTGGGAGTAGATTTAAGAGGAAACATATGAAGAGAAATTAGGAAACCTATGAATAGAAAATTATTTGGAAAGCTTTTTTGTTGAATGAAAGAATGAAATAAAGTGTAAAGTGGCACCTGAAGGAGAATACATATTAATAGCCCTTCCATATATATATATATATATATATATATATTTTTTTTTTTTTTTTTTTTTTTTTTGAGTCAGAGTCTCACTCTGTCACCCAGGCTGGATTGCAGTGGCATGCTCACATGGCCACCTCAGCCTCTACCTGCTGGGCTCAGATGATTCTTCCACTTCAGCCCTCCTAGTAGCTGGAACTATAGGCGCATACCACCATGCCCGGCTAATTTTTTGATTTATTGTAGAGATGAGGGCTCACCAAGTTGCCCGGGCTGGTCTTGAACCCTTGGGTTCAGGCAATCCTCTCACCATGGCCTCCCAAAGTGCTGGAATGATAGGCGTGAACCACCGCTCCTGGCCTCTTCCATATTCTTTATGTGTTTTTGCAATATGTTTTCTAAACCTAAAACTAATTTTCAAAACATATGAGCATTTATAATATTTGCTTTAAATAATCACTTATTAATTTGGGCACAATAGTAATATATCAGGGCTTTAATAATATTACTTTATAGTAAACTTCAATGACAACCCATTTACTTGTTAATTTCCATTTTCTTCCATCAAATTTTATGATAAGGTATTATTGTATTCTGTTGCTGCTATTATTATTATTATTATTATTATTATTTGAGTTGGAACCTCACTCTGTTGCCCAGGCCGGAGTACAGTGGCATGCTCAAGGTCACCCCAGTGTCGACCTGCTAGGCTCAGGCAATCCTTCCACCTCAGCCTTCCAAATAGCTGGAACTACAGGTATGCATTACCATGCCCAGCTAATTTTTTATTTATTGTAGAGACAGGTCTTAACAAGATGCCCAGGCTAGTCTCGAACCTGTGGGATCAGGCAGTCCACTTGCATCTGCCTCCCAAAGTGCTGGGATTATAGGCTGAGCCACTGAGCCTGGCCTGTTCTTTTATTTACTGTAGTTTTTATGTTGGTCATTTACACTACTTGTGCTTTTATAACTTCTAATTATTGACATATTCATCTTCTATAAATTGTAGCCATATTAATTTGATGGACACTTAGTTTTAGTTTCATCTGTTTATAAAGATCTGGATAGTTTTTTTTGTTTGTTTGTTGCTTGTTTCTCTTAACTATAGAATGTCTAGGACAGAGACCCAAACCTCATTTTAATCATATTTCTCATTTGATTTTCCATATATTTAGTTCTCTTTCTTGTAATTTGTTTTTACATTCAATTCTGTATTTCATCAGTATTTTTTTTTTTTTTTTTTTTGAGTTGGAGTCTCACTCTGTCACTCAGGCTGGAGGGCAGTGGCACGTTCCCGGCCACCGCAGCCTCGACTTGCTGGACTCCGAAGATCCTTCCACCTCAGCCTTCCAAGTAGCCAGAACTACAGGCACTCACTATCATGCCTGGCTAATTTTTGATTTATTGTCGAGACGAGGTCTCGCCAAGTTGCCTGGGTGAGTCTCGAACCTCCCAAAGTGCCAGGATTACAGGCTGAGCCACCAAGCCTAGCCTCATCAGTATTTTGAAATCTATGATACATGATGATAATCTAAGCTTATATTATCTATGATATGGGATGCTTTATGTTAGAGTGCCAGACAATATTCCTAGAACCTTTCTTTGACGTTTTCTTTACTCTCTTGTTAACAACTGACACATCTGTACCATAAACCTAGTTACTGCTAGTAATATAATATTTTTGAGAATTTTTTTGCTTTGCTAACATTATTAGAAATTTTTCTATGGCTATACTTTTTAGTTACTGATATGCTAAAACATTTTATTCTTCTGGTTAAGCTAGCTCAGGCCAATAATTCCATTTTTACTTTTTAAATATTATTACTTCCCATATTTATTTATTAACGTTAAGATTGTACTACAGTGGAAAGTTTTGGTTTTATGAAAAGCATAAGCATGGATGTATTCCAAATTGGCAAATTATAATGTATATCAAAGAATAAGACATATGCTAAAAATGAATGAAAGGAACTGCATTAAAGAATCTTTCTCCCAGAAGCTAGGACAAGGAACACATTATTTCCTTAAATTTCAATAGCTTTAGGGAGTACAACAGTTTTTAGTTACATGGATGCATTTTATAGTGGCAATGAAGTCTGGTCTTTAAGTGTGTCCATCACTCCCACCAGTGCACAATGCACTCAATAGATGATTTTTCATCACCCCATCCTTCTCCACCTTCCCCCTTCTGAATCTCCAATGCCTATCAAACCACCTATATGCTTTTGCAGATTCTTAGTTTAGCTCCCATTTATAAGTGAGAACATGTGCTATTTTTCCTGCAACAAATTATTAAGTACAAAGTCCTTTTTTAAAAAACATATTTTTTATTATAAAATTGTAGGGTACAGTTAAGGGTTAGGTATACAAATGTGCATTGTTGAGGCACCCTTGTTGATAAGGGGTGTCTCCCCGTCCCCAGACAGATATTGACTACCGTTAATCCCACCTCCCTTCCCTTCCCTAACCCCCCATAGTTTCCCACCACTGTCAATCATTTTCTTAGAGTTATGATAGATGTTCAAGGTCCACTATATGCGTGAGAACATGTAATACTCAGATCTTTGTTTCTGTGAAAGATCACTCAGTATCATAGACTCTAGTTCCATCCAGGTGGCTGTGAAATTCATGATTTTGTTCTTTCTTATAGCTGCATAGTATTCCATCATGTATATGTACCACCTTTTTTAAATCCACTCCTCTTTTTATGGACAGCATGGTTGATTCCAGGTTCTTGCTATTGTGAACAATGCTGTGATAAACATTCGTGTGCAGGTATCTTTTTGATAGAGTGATTTGAGTTCTTCAGGGTATATTTCAGTAGGAGGATGCAGAGTCATATGGGAGGTCAATATTTAGAGCTTTTAGGAATCGCCACACTGCTTTCCACAGAGGTTGCACTAGTTTACACTCCCACCAATAGTGTAGTAGTGTTCCCTTTTCACCACATCCTCTCCAGCATCTGTTATTTTTTGAGTTATTGATGATGGTCAATCTGACTGGAGTTAGGTGGTATCTCGGTGTAGTTTTTATTTGCATCTCCTTGATGATTAGTGAGGTTGAACATTTCTTCATGTGTCTGTTGGCCGCTCGGATGTCTTCCTTTGAGAAGTGTCTGTTCATATCTTTTGCCCACTTTGTAATGGGTTTGTTTGTTTTTTTCTTTTCAGCACATTTGAGTTCCTTGTAGATCCAAGATATTAGGCCTTTGTCAGAACTGGAGTTGGCAAATACTTTCTCCCAGTCTGTGGGCTGTCTCCCTGCTCTCTTGATGGTTTCTTTGGCTTTGCAGAAGCTTGTCAGTTTAATGAGGTCCCATTTGTCTAACTTATCTCTTATGGCATGTGGGTTTCGGGTTTTATTCAGGAATTGGATGCCAGTTCCAATTTCCATAAGGGTGTGTCCTGCATTTTCTAAGGTTGTTATGGTTTGAGGTTTTACATCTAGTTCCCTGATCCATTTAGAGTTAATTTTTGTGTATGGGGATAGATAGGGGTCTTGTTTGAGTCTTCTTCATGTGGTCAGCCAGTTTTCCCAAGCACCATTTACTGAATAGGTTCTCCTCTCCCCAGTGGTAGGTGGTGGAGGCTTTGTCAAAGATGAGTTGGTTGAGAAATTGAGGTTTTTCTTCTGAAATCTCAATTGTATTCCATTGGTCTATATGCCTGTTCCTGTACCAATACCAAGCTGTTTTGATTATTGTAGCTTTATAGTAAAATTTGAAGTCTGGTAATTTGACACCTCTTGCTTTGTTTTTGTTTGTTTGTTTATTTTGCTGAGGATTGTTCTGGCTATTCTCGGTCATTTGTATTTCCATATGAATTCCTGTATTGTTTTTTTCTAGTTCTGAGAAGAATGTTGCTGGTAATTTGACGGGTATTGCATTAAATCTGTAGATTGCCTTAGGTAGTATGGACATCTTCACAATGTTGATTCTACCAATCCATGAGAATGGGATATTTTTCCACTTGTTTGTGTCATCTTTGATTTCTTTGAGCAGTGTTTTGTAGTTTTCATTGTAAAGATCTTTCACATTTCTAGTTAGGAAGATGCCAAGGTCTTTCATTTTTTTTGTGATTATTGTGAATGGAATTGTGCTTTTTATTTGGGTTTCTGTTTGTTTATTATTGGTGTAAAGAAATGCGATTGTCTTTTTACACATTTATTTTATATCCCGAGATTTTGCCAATGTCCTTTATCAGTGTAAGGAGGTTTTTCACAGATTCTCTTGGGTTTTCAAGGTACACAATTATGTTATCTGCAAAGAGAGATAACTTGACTTCCTCTTTTCCTATTTGGATACCCCTGATTGCCTTCTCTTCTCTGCTCTTGCCAGGAATTCCAATACTATATTGAACAGGAGGGGTGAGAGTGGGTATCCTTGTCTTGTTCCAGTTTTCAGGGGAAATGGTTCCAATTTTTGTCCATTTAGGAGTATGCTGTCTGTGGGTTTCTTGTAGATGGCTTTTACTACTTTGAGATATGTTCCACATATGCCTAGATGTTTGAGGGTTTTTATCAAGAAGGGGTGCTGGATGTTATCAAAAGCTTTTTCTGCATCTAATGATATAATCATGCGGTTTTTGTTTTGACCTCTGTTGATATATTTAATTACATTTATGGTTTTATGAATGTTGAACCAGCCTTACGTCTCAGGAATGAAGCCCACTTGGTCATAATGGATGATTTTTGAGATGTGTTATTGAATCCGGTTTGCTAGGATCTTGTTGAGAATTTTAGCATCTATGTTCATCAAAGATATTGGCCTATAGTTCTCTTTGTTTGTTGGGTCTTTACCTGGTTTTGGTCTCAATGTGATGTTAGCTTCATAAAATGATTTGGGGAGAGTTCCATCTTTCTCAATCGCCTGGAATACCTTCAATAGGATTGGTATCAGTTCCTCCTTAAATGTCTTGTAGCACTCTGATGAAAAACCATCTGGTCCAGGGGTTTTTTTTGTAAGTAGTTTTCTTATTATGTAGTCAATTTCCTTGATTGTTATTGGTCTATTTAGGGTCTCAATTTCTTCTTGTTTCAACCTAGGCAGGTTGTGTGATATCAGAAAGTCCTCCATTTCCTTAAGGTTTTTAAGTTTGTTTCCATACAAGTGTACATGGTAGTCTCTAATGATCTTTTGTATTTCTTCAGGGTCAGATGTGACTTCATCTTTTGTGCTTCTGATTGTGTTTATTTGGGCTTTTTCTCTCATTTTCTTGGTCAGTCTAGCTAGGGGACCATCAATCTTGTTTATCCTTTTAAAGAACCAGCTTTTTGCTTCATTGATTTTTTTGTATTATCTTTTTGTCTTCTATGTCCTGGATTTGGGCTTTTATGTTGGTGATCTGGATTCTTCTGCTGAAGTTAGGGTTTTGGTGGTCTTGCTTTTCCAGCTTTCTCAGGTGGCTTGTTAGACTGTTAATTTGTGATCCTTCCATTTTCTTCATGTGTGTTTGTAGAGATATGAATTCCCCTCTTACTACAGCTTTCATGGCGTCCCATAGATTTTGGTAAGATGTTTCTTCATTTTCATTTGTTTCCAGAAATCTTTTAATTTGTGTTTTGTTTGTGGGTTTTGGGGGGACCTTGTTGGTGTTGATGTTTATTTTTGTTCCACTGTGGTCCGAGAAGGTGCATGGCAAAATTTCAATCCTTTTAAATTTGCTTATGCTTGATTTATGGCCAAGTATGTGGTCGATCTTAGAGTACATTTCATGTGGTGATGAGTAGAATGTATATTCTGTGATTGTTGGATGGAGTGTTCTGTAGGTATCAATTACGTCCATTTGGTCAAGAGTCACATTGAGGTTACAGATTTCATTGCTGATTTTTTGTCCTGATTATCTGTCTATGGTTGTGAGTGGGGTACTGAAGTCCCTAGCTATGATAGTGTTAGAGTTGATATCTTTTTTGAGTTTAAGTAGAAGCTGCTTTATGAAAATTGGCGCTCCTATGTTGGGTGCATGTATGTTTAAGATGAATATTTCTTGTTGATTGATTGAACCTTTTATCATTATGTAGTGGCCTTCTGTATTTTTTTTTAATTTTTGATAGCTTAAAGTGTATTTTGTCTGAAATTAAGATCGTGACTCCTCCTTTCTTTTGTGTTCTGTTCGCCTGAAAATTTGTTTCCTATTCTCTTACTTTGAGTCTGTGAGTGTCCTTTCTAGTGAGGTAAGTCTCTTGAAGACAATAAATCGTTGCCTGGTGATATTTTATCCATTTTGCCATTCTATGTCTTTTCAGTGGTGCATTTAGTCCATTCACATTTAGGCTAATTATTGAAATGAAGAGTTGATCCCTTCATAAGGTTCTTACAGAGTTGTTGTTCCTGTTTGTTTTTTGTCTTTCTTTTGGTTTTGGAGTTGGTTCATGTGTGTTTTTAATCTTTTGTCTGTACTCTTGTGAAGAACGTTGTTGTTCTTTCTTCCTTTTCTTCTGTGTTCAGTACTTTCTTAAGTGTTTCTTGTAGAGGTGGTCTGGTGACAGCATACGTTCTTAGGGATTGGATATCTGGGAAAGATTTCAATTCTTCCTCACTGATGAAGTTTAGGTTGGCTGGGTAGGTTACTCTTGGTTGAAATTGTTTATCTTTTAGAATTTTGAAGATAGGCTTCCAAGCTCTCCTAACCTGGAGGGTTTCTGTAAATAAATCTGCTGCTATTTTAATTGGTCTTCCATGGTAGGTAGTCTGACCATTTTTTCATGTTGCCTTTAGGATTTTTTCTTTTATAGTTACTTTGTTTAGGTCAATTATTATGTGTCTGGAAGTTGGTCATCTCATTTGTTGTCTTACAGGGGTTCTCTGAATCTTTTGTGTTCGAATTTTTGCATCACTGATGAGATGAAGGAAGTTTTCTTGAATGATTTCATGAAATGTTTGTTCCAGTGTGGCCTCTGACTCTCTCTCTGCCTCAGTAAGGTCAATTACTCTTAGATTGGGTCTCTTGAAATAATCATTCATCTCTTGAAGGTTTCATTTTGTCTTTTTAAACTTTTTTTCTATGTTTTTGACAGTTTGGGTTAGTTCTGTATTTTGGTCTTCAAGCTCTGAGATTCTTTCTTCTGCTTAGCTAATTCTGTTTTCCATGCCTATTAGTTTGTTATTTATTTCCATCACAGTATTCTTTACTGCTGTTATTTCTGTCATCAGCTCCTTCCTATTTTCTTCTTGTCTCTCCTTAAATTTTTTTATTCTCTCTATTAATGTCTTGATGTCTGGGTTTGTTGCATGTGACCAGTTATTCTGGGGGCTCTTCATTTTTTGTGTTCCAAAGTCTGTTTTCTCAGTTTCTGACCTCCCAGGGGTCTGTGTGACCCCTATATTCTTCTTTTGTTTTTTCTTCATTTGTGCAGATTTTTCCTCCCTACTTTTCCCTTCCCTCCACTTCCCAGTCTTCTTTATTCTTTATTCAGGTGTGGAGGGGTTGCTTTTACTTCTGTTTGTTCAATCTCCTATTCTTCCTAATGTATTTCCTCTTGTTTTGTTCAGTTCTGGAATTGGACTGTAGGTTGAGGGCAGTCCTTTTTGCAGTTTTGAGATTTAATTAAGGGGGGAGCTGTGATTCAAAATATCTCTGCCAATTCTGGTATCTGCCAATAGGTGTATGGGTAGTCTGAAACCCACTTCCCACTGCCTTGGAATCTGTCCATGCAGTGGGGTTGTAGGCTTACTCTCTGAAAGCAATATGAGGTTAACAGAGGGAAGAGAATGGAGCAGGCAGTGGGGGAAAGTAGGGGGTGGAGAGAGAGAGGAGTGAGCGGGAAAGCAGATGAGTGTACCCACTGGCAAGTGAAAAGAGACACAAATACTGAAACAAATAAAAAGAAAAACAATAACCATGACTGAAAACTAACCAACAACCATATAAAAAACTAAAAAATACAATGATGCTTATGTACAAGCTAACCAACCTCCTTATTGGTGTGCTATTCTTCTATACAGAGAAATAAGGGGAAAAAAAGGAAAAAAAAGGAAAAGGAATAGATTAAAGTTAGTAAACTAACAGAAGCAACCCAGCACACTCTGAGACTTTTCCTTTAAGTCCAAGTCCTTTTAGCTCTGATTTCTAGCTGTCTTTGCAGGTTGGTAGAATTGTTCACAGTTAGGGTCCATTGCCCCTGGCCTGCTGTGGAGAATAGTTCAGATACGGGCTCCCTGCCCAGTCTATTACTGAGATCTGGCCTTGTCTATTTATCAAGGGGGAAGAGCATCTGTCATTCCCATTTTGTTGTTGTTATTTTGGATCCCCAGCAGGTAGTGCTATCTCACCACTCCAGTAGAACTTTATCTGCAGCTGCTGAAGCCTGCAGTTCGTAGAGGAGGGAGCCAGCGATGGTATCCACGCTGGTGGTGGCCACCTCTCCATACATGGGGGGAGCTCCACAGGCCTGGTTCTGGGTGAGGGGCATGGTGTGGCAGTGGCAGTGGCAGCAGCAGCCACAGCAACAGTGATCTCAGAAGATCCTACTTGTGGGGGCTTCATGGTCCAATGTTGTGGGCTACCTCAGGCATGGGCAGGCAATGACCACAGCATCGGCATCCAGGCTGCGGCAGTGGCCCAGACTGCCTTGATGTTTGAGCAGTGGCGGCGGTGGTGGCTGAGCTCCCTGTAAAGAGCAGGCTGCCGAAGATGGGGGCTGCAGCCCGTGGGAGAGAGATAGGGTTTTTATGAGTGTTCTCTTTCGTGGAGGGTCTCACAGACCATGCTGCCCCATAGTCATCTTGCCGGAAGTCCCCAACAAAGTCTTAATATTAAGTACAAAGTAATCTTTTATTTGGTTGTGTGTTAAATGTCTTTGTTGAGAATAAATTCTATTTCACCAATTCATCCAAATATCAGATGTCTGCCTCTATTGATGAAAAATATGCTCATTTTCACAATGAATGGTGATACTGGCAGCCCCTCCACATGGTGAAATAGAGAGTTCAGAAGTATTTTAAGAACTATTAGAGAACTCCAATCTTGCCACCTGATAGCCAGTGAAGCCATTTCATTTAATTGTACAGATATTCATAGAATTTGAGTAGTCTTACTATATAAGCTGAATAATACTGTGCTTGTACACTGTAGTTAACCAGGAATTTTATGTAAGTGTGTGAGTGTGGTTTGGGTCTGTGTGTGCATTGCTCAAGCAGCTGGGAGGGATATCCATTTAAGAGAGTTTTTTGAATCTTGGTTTCAGACAACCATACCAATGCTTTTAGTTTGGTTTTCTATAAATTGTGTATTGGAGAGGTCTTAGTAATGTTTTTTAAAATTTTATCTTGTTTTATTGTTTATTTGCTTATTTATTCATTTTAGAGTTGTGGGGTACCTGTGAAGATTTGTTACATAAGTAAATTGTGTGAAGGGGAGATTTGGGTTTCTAGTGAGCCCCTTCTCCTCCTGCAGTGGAAGTGGTGCTCAGTTGGTAGTTGTGTGTCCCTTATTCCTTCTCTCTCCCTCTCTCCTTTAGCAGTGCCTAGCACCTGTCATTCCCACCTTTGTGCTCACGTGCCCAATGTTTAGGGACTGTTTATGAGTGAGAACAGATGTGACACCCAGTGTTTTTGTTTCAGTGATATTCACTCAGAATGATGGTCTCCAGCGGCATTCATGTTGCTGCAAAGGACACAGGTTTGTTTTTCTTTATGGCTGTGTAGTATTCCAACATGTATGTACCACATTTTTTTTATCCAGTCCACTTTCAGTGGACGACTGGGTTGGTTCCATGTTTTTGCTATTGTGAATAGTGCTGCAATAAACATATGTGTGCATGTATCTTTTTGGTAAAGTGATTTATGCTCCTCTGAGTATATTCCCAGAAGTGGGATTGTTGGATCATATGGTAGGTCAATTTTTAGTTATCTGAGAAAAGGTCACACTACTTTCCACAAAGGTTGAACTAGTTTACATTCCCTCAAACAGTATAGAAGCATACTACTTTTTTCTGCAGTCTTGCCAACAACTGTTTCATTTTGACTTTTTAAATAATAGTCATCCTGACCTGTGTGAAGCAGTAGATTATTGTAGTTTTGATCTGCATTTCTCTGATGATTGGTGAAGCTGAGAATATTTTTCATGTCTGCTGGCTGCTTGTATGTCTTCCTTTGAGAAGTCTCTGCTTATATCTTTGCCCACTTTTTAATGGGGTTGTTTTATTGTTTTTGTTTTTTCCTGTCAATTTGTTTGAGTTCCTTATAGATCCTGAATGTTAGGGCTTTATCAGAAACATAACTTGCAAATACTTTTCCCTGTTCTGTAGGTTGTCTCTTTAACCTCTTGATGATTTCTATTGCTATGCAAAAACATTTTAAGTTGATGAGGTCTCATCTGTCAATTTTAAATTTTGCTGCATTTGCTGTTAGGACTTGGTCATGAATTCATTACCTAAACCAATGTCCAGGAGGGTATTCCCCCAAGTTTTCTTTTGAGATTCTTATAATTTGAGGCTTCACATTTAAGTCCTCAATCCATTATAGTTAATTTTTTGTTATGATGGTAAGTAGGGGTCAAGTTTCATTCTTCTCCATGTGGTTAGTCAATATTCTTAGCAGTTTGCTAAATATGGTTTCCTTTCCCCAGTGCTTGTCTTTGCCAGCTTTGTCAAAGGTGAATTAGTTGAAGGTCTGTTTTATTTTCAAATTCTCTGTTCTGTTCCATTGGTCTATGTGTCTATTCTTGTACCAGAACCATGCTGCCTTGGTTACTATAGCCCTGTAGTAAAGTTTGAAGTCTGGGAGTGTGATGTCTCTAGCTTTGTTCTTTTTGCTGAGGATTGCTTTAGCTATTGGGGCTCTTTTTTTGCTTCTATATGAATTTCCATATTGTCTTTTCTAGGTCTGTGAAAAATGATGCTAGTAATTTGATAGGGATTGTGTTGAATGTGTAGATTGCCTTGGGTAGAATCGACATCTTGAAAATATTGATTCTTCCAATCCATGAGAATGGGATGTTCTTCCATTTTTTGTGTCATCCTTGATATCACTGAGCAGTGTTTTGTAGTTCTCATTATAATGGTCTTACACCTCTTTGGATAGATGGATGCCAAGGTAATTTGTGTGTGTGTATGTGGCTATTGTTAATGAGATTGTATTTTTTATTTGGTTCTCAGCCTGCTTATCGTTAGTGTATAGAAATGCAACTGTTTTTGCACATGATTTTGTATCCTGAGACATTATTGAAGTCATTTAACAGTGCAAGGAGGGCAACCCCTTCGGGTTCCCTCCCACTGTGGGAGCTTTTCTGTCCTTTCAATAAATTCTGCTTTCTCACTTAATGCAAAACAAAACAGTGCAAGGAGATTTTTGACAGATTCTCTAGCGTTTTCTAGATATAGAATCACATCATCTGACATCATATCATTTAACTTTCTCTTTTCCTATTTGGATATCCCTAATTTCTTTTTCCTGCCTAATTTCTCTGGCTAGGACTTTCCAACATTATGTTATTAATAAACATCGAAGAGTGAGAGTGGATATTCTTGTCTCATTCCAGTTCTTAGGGGCAATGCTTTCAGCTTCTGTCTGTTAAGCATGATGTTAGCTGCAGGTTTGTATAGATGATGCTTATTATTTTGAGGAATGTTCCTTTAATACCTAGGTGTTTGAGGTTTTTTCTTTTTATCAAGAAGGGATATTGGATTTTATCAAATGCTTTTTCTGCATCTATTGAGATAATCATTTAGTTCTTGGCTTTATACTCATTTATGTAGTGAATTATATTGATTGATTTGCATATGTTGAACCAGCCTTGCATCCCAGGAATAAGCCCACCTGGTCATGATAGATGATTCTTGAAATATGCTATTGGATTCGATTTGCTAGACTCTTGTGGATAGTTTTTGCATCTTTGTTCATCAGGAAAATTGGCCTATAGTTTTCTTTCCTTGATTTTGCTACTTTTGGGTATGATGATGATGGTGGCTTCATAGAATGAGCTAGGGAGAATTCCTGCCTTCTTGATTTCCTAGAATACTTTCAATAATATTGGTATCAGCTTTTCAATAAGATTGGTATCAGTTTTTTCTTGCATGTTTGTCTTATAGAATTCAGCTGAGAAACCATCTGGCCCAATGGGGTTTTTGTTTGTTTGTTTGTTTTTTTGGTGGGGGAGGTTTCTTATTACTGAGTCAACTTCTTGAATTGTTATTGATCTGTTTAGGGTTTTAATTTCTTCCTGTTTCAATCTTGGAGCTTATATGATGCCAATAATTCCTCCATTTCCTCTAGAATTTCTAGCTTACTCACAAACAGATGTTTAGAGTAATCTCTGATAATCTGATGTATTTCTTCAAGGTTGGTTGTAACATTGTTGTTTTCATTTCCAATTCATTCTCATATTCTCTCTCCTCTCTCCCTCTCTGTTGTTAACCTGACCAGGAGTCTGTCAATCTTACTTATCATTTCAAATAATCAGTTTTTCATCTTGTTGATCCTCTTAAAAAATTTTTTTGGAGGGGGCCTCTATTTAATTTTGCTGTGACTTTATCTTAATAATCTCAGTTTTTCTACTAATTCCAGGATTGGAATGCTGCCTTTCCAGATCTCTTAGGTGACACATTAGACTATTTACTTGATATCCCTCTATTTTCTTGATATATGTATGCAATGTTGTAAACTTCTCTCTCAGCACTGATTTCATGGTATCCCAGAGCTTTTGGTGTGTTGTATTCTTGTTTTTGTTTGTTTCTAGGAATATTTTTATTTCTGCCTTGATTTCTGTGTTAACCCAAAAGTCATTCAGAAACATGTCTAATTTCCATGTATTTGTGTATTTTGGTGATTGCTGTTGGTGAAGATATTTTTATTCTACTGTGGTCTGAGAAGATGTTTGGTGGGATTTCAACCTTTTGAAATTTGTCCATGTTTGATTTATGTCTGAATATGTGATTAATCTTGGAGTATGTTTCATGTGCTGATGAGAAGAAAGTATATAATGTAGTTGTTGGGTGAAGTGTTATGCAGACATCTATCAGAGCCAAATAGTCGAGTGCTGAGTTAGGTTTCTGAATGTCCTTGTTATTTTTTTTCCTTTGGTGATCTGCCTAAAGCTATTAACAGAGTATTAAAGTCTCTAACTATAATAGTATGGCTATTCTCTCTTAGTTTAATTAGTAATTGTTTTATAAATCTGGGTGATCCTATGTTGTGTGTGTATATATTCAAGATGGGTATTTCTTACTGGAGGATTGAGTTTTTTATAATTATGTAATATCTTTCAGCATCCTTTCTAAAATTTTATTTTTTTAAAAGTCTGTTTTGTCTGATAACCTGGAAGATCTTTCTCCAATCCTTTACCTTGAACTTGTGGGTGTCATTTGCAGTGAGATGTGTTTCTTGAAGGTAGCAGAAGGTTGGATCATGCTTATTTATCCAATTTGCCACTCTTTACCTTCTGAGTGGAGCATTCAGTCTATTCACATTTAGTTAATTATTGATATGTTGAAGTTTGTTCCTGTCATATTGCTATCAAGCAGCTGCTTTTCTTTTTAGGCTTTGGGGTAATTATTTCTATGGTCTGTAAACTCTGTGCTTGCTTAGCAATGTTTTAATATATTTCTTTGCTCTTTGTCTTTCTTTCCTCCACCATTGCTTATGGAAGAACCAGGTTAGGACAGCAGAAAGACTTAGCAATTCTTGAATTTCTCTTTCTTTAATTGCCTAATACATTTCAAATATTACAATTCTTTCTATTTATGGGGTGTTGTTGAAGATATATAGATAGACACACACACATATACACATGCATATATAAATGGATCTACATACATATATACTTATACATATATGTACAATTTACTTACTTTTTATTCATCTTGTTTTATATAGTGTGAAAATATTCTCCTAACTAGTTCTATACTGTGACTTTTTGTTCATCTTATTTTATATATTTTGTGTGAGAAGATTCTCCTTGCTAGTTCTTATTGTCACTTTGACCTGAAAAATCTCTATAACCATATCCTGTTCAATACCCAGAAGTTATGCAAGTGTAGAAAAAGTAGGGTTGGGACTTGCTGTGAAGACTGCTAGCCCAGCACAAGTTCTGCTATGGTTCTGAATTTTAATCACCTGACATGAACATAGTCTACTGGGGAAGAAGACAAGGGGGACCTGGATCTCTGCCATAAGGTAGAGGGTCTGTTATAAGGAGACCACTACACAGTAGCAGCTGTAGGCAGCTGAGTGAGAACATGGCTACACCTCAACCCCCTCACATGCCCACATCCTGTGCTACAGTGGCAAGACCCAACAGAGGACCAGCCAGGCCCAGAAAGGGTAAATAGCAGAGCTACATCATCTATACTTGTCTAAACATAATAAGCTGGAAAAGAATCCAGGAGCTCATTGCACCAGTAGGTACTTTTAAGTTCTGATTTTTCCAGGAGAAGACTACACTTGGCACTTGATATTCTTTTGCTCAATAAACAAAAGGGAGCCCCAAGAACTGAAGAAGTTCTAGCAGCCAGAAGCAGCTCAAGAACTTGGATTGCAAGAAGTTTGGCAAATTTTGACCTATTGCATTTTGCTAGCACAGATTAAGTAGAAGTTGTCAAGTTTGTTACATTTAGTGCTGTTGTCTGGCCAAGGTGGAAATTTCCTGGCCCAGCTTGTGAAGAGCATGGTGAACTGCTACATTATGGTTCTTTGCCTCCAGTTACTGTATAAGGTAGTTTGAGTTGCAGGATGGCTAGTTGCTGGAGAAACTGATCCCAACTTGAATGCTGAAATGCAATAAAGGCAGAAAATAAATCCTTCATATGATGCAACAGGTAGACATCATGTAAATTAAGCTTTTAGAAAATAGTGTGTTTGTCAGAGAGGTGTTTGACAAATATAACAAAGAAGAGAAGTCTGGTATATAACAGATATAAATAATGTCCAATATGATCGTACTGTTAAATATATGTCATATGAGAATGGTACCAGACTGGGACAATGGAGAATTGGAGAGAAAGAACTTACCATTATTTATATGTGACTGTCCTGGAGTTCAGATTCAACATAACCTCTCGGGTTCTTGTGAATGGTGATATTCCCAGAATGTGGTCAGAGTCCATGCTGTAGAGTCAGAAGATCTGGATTCCAACATGAGACTATAGCCTTGGGAAAGTTACTTACTCTCTGTAGCTCTGTTTTCTGCTAGATAACATGGGGATAATGAAAGTGAGACATCTGCTTGTTTTGTTAACTGATGTGTACCAAAGGATTTTCACATGTAGGAGCTCAAAAAACACCAGTTTTGAAAATGCATCATACTCAGTGTTCAGAGGATTAAAGTGCATGTATTAATATGCTTAGAATAGTACCTAGTCCATAGTAGATGCTCAATAATATCCTTATGTTTAATATGGTCATATAATTATCTAGCTATAATGAGTGTGAATGATATTCTTTGAGATTATCCAGGTTTCTGAGTAGATTAATTAACCATGTGAAGTGCTCAGGAAAAAAGACTAATGTCCATCATTCTGCCAGACAGAATTAGTAAAATTATTAAATTGTTCTTATGTCAAGTGAGCCTCTCGTGAGGTAGTTGGTACAATTCCCTTTCCTTGTCTCTCAACTGATTGCATCTGGAAAAAAAAAAAAAAAGGAAAGAGTAAGTGCCTGACTGGTCTTGCAAAGCAGAAGGCCAGTCATTGTACAGAATTACTCTCCTTTGCCCTTGCCAGAAGCAGACTGCTTGCTGCCCTTACTTTACTTCTATTGTGCCCCTCATCCTCTGGCTTTGCTATAGACCTTAGTCCCCAGTTTGTTGCAGGTAATTTAGCTAAATTATACTTTTTCCACTTTGTTAACTGAGAAGGTACATGCTTTCTATCACTTTTAACACATTCTGACTTGCATTTGTTTTCCTTTTAATACCTTACGTCCAGTTGCATCGATGGACACCTTTTGTTTATTTAAAATGTTGACTTGAAGGAGAGAGCAAAACTCTGATATTATGATGATGACTGTAGGAAATACTAGAAACTTTTGTTTAGTTTTGGTATTAAACTAAAGTGATTCAGGAATAAATCCAGTAGAAACACTGTCCTGTAAAATAGGAGGAAAAGAAAGTGAAAAAAATTACCACAAACAGTAATAAAATAAAACAAATTTTCTCATAAATGTTCATCAAACTAATGAAAGGAGCTGAATAAGCAAAGAAAATTTGACCCCCAAAATGTTATTTGGCTATGCATACCTTGGATAATGTTTCGCCATAAACAGCATGTCTACCATCAAACCATTTGATACCTGGGTCAGGAAGAGAGAAGGTCACTTCTCACTACTTCATCCTTCACATTCATGCTTAGCAAATTTGGTTAGAGCTTAGGCAAAGGGGAGAAAGCCAGGGGATTATTTTCAAGACCATTTTAACCACCTTATAAAGGAACATCTGAAGCAAGTTAACCCAAGCCCTGACTAAGGGGAGTGAGTCAGAGAATTAGAATTCAGGACACCTGACTTTGTGCCTGAATAGTCAAGTTGTACTCTGTCATCCCAAAGGAGATGGAGTAATGATGTCACAAGAGATGTGGCAATTACTTGTGAGGTAAGGTGGTGCTGTGAATAGGATCAAAATAATGTTGGTTTTGGGATTTGAATTTCTGCTCCTGTTCTACCTGAAAATAAGTAGGATTTGCAATAGGATTAGTAGCAACAACTGAGGAGTTGTTTTTTGACACTCATTAGGAAAACAATGAAAAGAGAAAGTCAAGTTGATTACAACCTTGGTGACAAGTCCCAGGCACAAGCCTTAGTTACCTGCCTCAGGTACATGCCTCAGACAGGCCGGTACCATTCATAAGATTTTCAGTGGCTTCCTCCAGCTCTTTATTGATGGCCCTGGTGATACTCTTTCAGCACCCCATATGTTTTTAAGACCGCGAACTGCCTTGGAGTCATGGACAGAAAGACAAAGGAAACTTAATGCTTTTGAGACAAATGAAACGACTTCCTTTTTCCTGTTTGGTGAATAGGAATGATGTCCAGTTTTCCAGGACAGTTGGATAGAGCCACTTCAAGAAGATCAGGGACACTGCTGTATTCCCTGAGGTGCTGTGGCAAATCTTCAACTTCTTTAGCACAAATGTCTCCTTTGCTGTTTTAAATACGACCCTCCTGGAGAGAGCCTCACTAGACTTGGTCAGCAGCTAGAAGAATGGAGACTGCTCAGGTCAAAAGAATAAATCAGAAGAAATTCCTGAAGTAGGTGAATACTTCCTACCAGCTGTGAAGAGGTGCTTCCAAGGAACCAGTCTCTATCTGGAAGGAATAGAGTAAGTGTGCCTAGGAGATTGTCAGACTGGAATTCAAAAGCTGGTTATCCTCATCATTAACCTTGTTTTAAAAAATAGCAGCTCAGAAAAGAGACCCGGATTTTCACTGAAAAATGAATATTCACTCCTTTTAAAACATATTTCTGCTTTTAGTGTAAAATATACTGCCTTAAATTTGGCAGACTTTTTCTTTTTAGTATTATAAGACAAATTTGTGAAAAAATTTCAAGACTAGAATAATAATTCTTTTTTGACAAGCACGATGGTGCCCATTTAAAAATGTATGTGTTCACTCATATGGTTGTGTTTATAGTGTTTAAAATTTGTCTATGAAAATAATATGCTTATCTTAATGTTTTATTAATTAATTATCTTGTAATTTATTATATTTTGCTATAAATTTCTATTTATAATGAGAAAAAAGGCCTTATTTTTAATGACAGAAACTGAAGATTAACTGGTAGAATTCTTTTATTCTTCTATTTTAAGGTATTATAAAGTGAAGCATTTTTATACCATGTGTTATGCCTTCCTCAGAAAATAGAGATGAGGAAACAAGATCATTTTCTCTTTGATTTTATTACAGGTATGAATAAAAATTACATACAAAGAACTTAACAAATCTTAAGTATACAATTTGGTGAGTTTTAGTACACTAATTCAACCTAAAACTATAATTGGGTATAAAAATCAGCATCACCCCCATCCATTTCCCTCCTTCTCCTTTACCAGTCAATACCCAATGCCCACAGGTAAATACTGCTCTAATATCCATCACCAAAGACTCATTGTATTTCCTCTTGAACTTATTATAATTGGAATGCTCCTTTTGTGTTTGGCTTCTTTGGCTTCATGTGTTTCTGAGATTCGTTTAAGTTGTGGCAGGTATCCATAGTTCTATTATTAATAAGTAGTATTCCACTGAGTGAATAATCTACAGTGTATTTATATGCATTCTCTTATTGGTGAGCTCTTGCATTGTTCACAGTTTTTGGCTTTTATGAATGAGATAGCAACAAATATTTTTGTACAAGACCTTTATATAGACTTATGTTTTCACTTCTCACAGGTAATTGCCAAGGAGCAGAACTTCTGAGATATAATGTATAAACCAATTTTATAAAGAGTTTATAACTTTATATTTCCACCAGTAATGTTTGAGAGCTGCAGTTTCCTCATATGCTTGCTAAAAATATTGTCAGTCTTTTCAACTTGTGCATTCCAGTTGGATTACTGTGGTATCTAAATATGGTTAAGATTTGCATTTCCCTAGTTACCAGTGACGTTACGGATGTTTTCATGAATTTTTTGTGTTTTTCTAAAAATTAATTTGAAGGTAGGATTTATGTATTCTGGATAAAACTCTTTGCCAGACATATGTATTCTAAATATTTCCTTCCAAATTGCAAGTTGTCTTTTCATTTTAAAAGAATATATTTTATTGATAAGAAACTTTAAACTATTTAATACATTTAAATTTTAGCATAGCTTTAGATTTATGGACAAATTGTGAAGATTATATAGAGTTTTCTTATGAACCACACATTTTTAACCTTATATATAGTAAGAGGTATTTATCACAATTAATGGACCAATATTGATACATAATTAATAACCATAATCTATACTTTATTCAGATATTTATAGTTTTATTGTCTGTTGTTTTTGTCATGTTTATACTGAGTTATGGGTTTTTGAGAAGACCACAGAGGTAAAGTGGCATATTCATTATATCACATAAAGGGTACCTACTGTCAACATAATTTATGTATGTTGATTTTAACATCATCACCTGGCTGAAGTGGTGTTTGTCAGGTCTCTAAAGTATACAGTTACTTTTTCCCCTCCATTTTCATACAGTAAACCTTGGAAGAAAATTCCCAAGCACAGACCAAGTATAAGGAGTGAAAGTTATGCTCCCTCTCCTTGAGGGCAGAGTAACTACATAAAAAATTTAAGTTCTTCTTTGTGGGAAACTTGTCTTTTTATCAAGCATTTATCTATGTATTTAATAATTTGTTTGCATCAGTATGGGCTAGTTTATTTTAACCTATATCGTGTTCTTTATTATGTTGTTTAAATTGATCTGGCATTGGCCATTTGTGAGCTTTCATTTGCCCCTGTGCTCCTTTAACAATGACCATCGGAATCCGGCGGCAAGATGGCGACCTGGCAACCCAGTGTCTGAAGCCCTCTGCAAGGGAGATCTGCAGTGGGTCTCTGACTCTCGCCCCCGGGAGGCTGGGGACCCCAGCATTGCAGCCTGCTCCTCAGACAGAGCTCGGCCATCGCTATCACTGGAACATCGCAAGGACTGGACATTTTTACTGCATTGCCCTCTCCCGCTGCTGCCGCAGCCCCTCCCCCCACCAGCGCTCCCACCGCCGCCGCCGCCGCTGCGCCCGCCGCGGCCTCTGGCACGGGTAGCTCATCACAACCCGGCCGGAGGAGATCCACATCAAACCGCTTCAGGGAAGATCTGCTGGGATCGCTGCCACCACTCCTGCGACGGAGACTGTCCTGCCCACCCGGCGTGGGGCTCCTGTTGCCTGCTCGGAGGCAGGCAGCCATCTTGTTCCTGTCCGGCCCCACCCCCTCTGGGGCGAGCAGATGAGATAGCACCACCTGCTGGCGATTCAAGGTAACAACACCGAAACGGGAGAGACAAGCTTCATAAAGACATAGACTAAACTTTTGAACCGAGGTTATTTTGAACTGTCCTTCACAGCAGATCAGGGGAACTGACCCTAACTGCAAACTAATTTACCAGCTTGAAAAAAAAAAAAACGAGAAATCAGACCTGAAAGGACATTGGACCTAAACGAAATGTCACAGAGTGTGCTTCATTGATTCTATTAGTTTAATGACTTAATTCTATTCCTACTGTATTGTTCCCTTTTTTCTCTTTTCCTTTTCCTTTTCTTCTCTTTTATTCTGTCTGTGAACCATGTCTTTGTATAGAGGAACAGCACACTAATAAGGTGGTTGGATAGCTGGTATGTTAGCATCACTATATGTTTTAGTTTTGTTTGTATGAGAGTTGGTTCGACTGTAGCTGTGGTCTATTGTTTTTATCTGTTTCAGTATAGGCCTCTCTCTCTATTTGTTGGCACACTCGTTTGTTTCCCCCTTTACTCCTCTATCTCTCCACTCCCCTTTTCAACCCACTATATGCTCCATTCTCTCCCCTATGCTAACCACATTTTATTTCAGGGAGTAAACCTACAGCCCCACTGCCCTGGAAAGATTCCAGGGCAGTGGGAAGTGGGTTCCACATTATCCACACGCCTGTCAGCGAATACCAGGACCTGCAGACAGATTTTGAATCACAGCTCTCCCCTTAAGTACATCTCAAAACTGCAAAAAGGACCACCTCCAACCTACAGTGCAACTTCAGAATTGAACAAAGTAAGAGGACGTACATAAAGAATAGGAGATTGAACAAACAGAAGTAAAACCAATCCCTTTACCCCTGAATAACAGAATTAAAGAAGACGGTGACGTGGAGGGAAGGAAAAAGTAAGGAGGGGGAAAAACCGCACAAATGAAGAAAAACCAAAAGAAGAATATAGGTCTTACACAGACCCCTGGGAGATCAGACAATGAGAAAACAGATTCTGGAACACAGACAATGAAGAGTCCCCAGAATGACTGGCTACATGCAACAAACCCAGACATCAAGACATTAATGGAGAGAATTAAAAAAATTGAGGAGAGACAAGAGGAAAATAGGAAGGAGTTGTTGTCAGAAATGACAGCAGTAAAGAATACTGTGATGGAAATGAACAACAGACTAATAAGCATGGAAAGCAGAATCAGCCAAGCCGAAGAAAGAATCTCAGAGCTCGAAGACCAAAACACAGAACTAACCCAAACTGTCAAAAGCATAGAAAAGAAGCTCAAAAAGACAGAACAAAACCTGCAAGAGATGAATGATCACTTCAAGAGACCAAACCTAAGAATAATTGGGCTTCCTGAGGCAGAAAGAGAAACCGAAGCCACACTGGAACAAACATTTCATGAAATCATTCAAGAAAACTTCCCTCATCTCATTAAGGATGAAAAAATTCAAACACAAGAGATTCAGAGAACCCCTGCAAGACAACAAACGAGAAGACCAACTCCCAGACACATAATAATTCGCCTAAACAAAGTAACTATGAAAGGAAAAATCCTAAAGGCAGCAAGAGAAAAAGGCCAGACTACCTACCAGGGAAAATCAATTAGAATAGCAGCAGATTTATCAACAGAAACCCTTCAGGCCAGGAGAGCCTGGAGCCCTATCTTCAAAGTTCTAAAAGAGAAACAATTTCAACCAAGAATAACCTACCCAGCCAAACTAAGCTTCATAAATGAGGGAGAATTGAAATCTTTTCCAGACATCCAATCCCTACGAACCTACGCCGCTACCAGGCCACCTCTACAAGAAACACTTAAGAAAGTACTGAACACAGAAGAAAAAGAAAAAAGAACAACAGCATTCTTCACAAGAGTACAGGCAAAAGATTAAAAACACACATGAACCAACTCCAAAACCCAAAGAAAGACAACAAATAAACAGGAACAACTCTGTAAGAACGTTATGACAGGGATCAACTCTTGCATTTCAATTATTAGCCTAAATGTGAATGGACTAAATGCAGCACTGAAAAGACATAGATTGGCAAAATGGATAAAATATCTTCAGGCAACAATCTATTGCCTTCAAGAGACTCACCTCACTAGAAAGGACATCCACAGACTCAAAGTAAGAGGATGGGAAACAAACTTCCAGGCGAACGGAATACAAAAGAAAGGAGGAGTAGCCATCTTAATTTCAGACAAAATACCCTTCAAACTATTAAAAATCAAGAAAGATACAGAAGGCCACTACATAATGATAAAAGGCTCAATCCATCAACAAGAAATATCTATTCTAAATATATATGCACCCAACATAGGTGCGCCAACTTTCATAAAGCAGCTTCTTGGAAAACTAAAGAAAGATATTGGCTCTAACACTATCATAACTGGGGACTTCAATACCCCACTCACAACCCTAGACAGATCATCAGGACAAAAAATCAGCAAGGAGATCCGGAACCTCAATGTAACTTTGGACCAAATGGACTTAATTGATACCTACAGAACACTCCATCCAAAGACCACAGAATACACATTCTACTCATCACCACATGGAACATATTCTAAGATCGACCACATACTCGGCCATAAATCAAGCATAAGCCAATTTAAAAGGACCGAAATTCTACCAAACACCTTTTCGGACCACAGTGGAATAAAAATAAACATTGACACCAACAAAGTCCCCCCAAAACCCACAAAGACATGGACACTAAACAGCATGATGCTAAATAACTCCTGGGTCAACGATGACATCAAAATAGAGATCAAAAGATACCTGGAAACAAATGAAAATAAAGAAACATCTTACCAAAATCTCTGGGATGCCTTAAAAGCTGTAATAAGAGGGGAATTTATATCCCTACAAACACACATGAGGAAAATGGAAGGAACAGAAATTGACAACCTAACAAGCCACCTAAAGAAGCTGGAAAAGCAAGACCACAAAAACCTTAATTTCAGCTGAAGAATCCAGATCACCAAAATAAAAGCCCAAAATCCAGGACATAGAAGACAAAAAGATAATACAAAAAATCAATGAAACAAAAAGCTGGTTCTTCGAAAGGGTAAACAAGATTGATGGTCCCCTAGCTAGACTGACCAAGAAAAAACGAGAAAAAAACCAAATAAGCATAATCAGAAACACAAAAGATGAAGTCACATCCTGACTCTGAAGAAATACAAAAGATCATTAGAGACTACTACGTACACTTGTATGGAAACAAACTTGAAAACCATAAGGAAATAGAGGACTTTCTGACATCACACAACCTACCTAGGTTGGAACAAGAAGAAATTGAGACCCTAAATAGACCAATAACAATCAAAGAAATTGACTACGTAATAAGAAAGCTTCCTACAAAAAAAAGCCCTGGTCCTGATGGCTTTCCAGCAGAATTCTACAAGACATTTAAGGAGGAGCTGATACCAATCCTACTGAAGGTATTCCAGGCGATTGAAAAAGATGGAACTCTCCCCAAATCATTTTATGAAGCCAACATCACATTAATACCCAAGCCAGGTAAAGATCCAACAAAGAAAGAGAACTACAGGCCAATATCTTTGATGAACACAGATGCTAACATTCTCAACAAAATCCTAGCAAACCGGATTCAGCAATACATCTCAAAAATCATCCACCATGACCAAGTAGGCTTCATTCCTGGCATGCAAGGCTGGTTCAACATTCGTAAAACCATAAATGTAATTAAATACATCAACAGATGTCAAAACAAAAACCACATGATCATATCATTAGATGCAGAAAAAGCTTTTGATAAAATCCAGCACCCCTTCTTGATAAAAACCCTTGAACATCTAGGCATACGGGGAACATACCTCAAAATAATAAAAACCATCTACGAGAAACCCACAGCCAGCATACTCCTAAATGGACAAAAATTGGAACCAATTCCCCTGAAAACTGGAACTAGACAAGGATGCCCACTCTCTCCCCTCCTGGTCAACATAGTATTGGAAGTCCTGGCTAAAGCAATCAGAGAAGAGGAGGCAATCAGAGGTATTCAAATAGGAAAAGAGAAAGTCAAGTTATCTCTCTATGCAGATGATATGATGGTGTACCTTGAAAACCCAAGAGAATCTGTCAAAGGCCTCCTTACATTGATAAAAGGCCATTGGCAAAGTCTCAGGATACAAAATAAATGTACAAAAGACATCGCATTTCTCTAC